>NW_028169023.1:0-18480 GCF_963971535.1 Notolepis coatsorum | reverse complement strand
GGATGTAACGCGCACAGCGACTTGATTTATGTCTTTGTGAACCGGACGGTGACCAGGTCAAAATGGTTCAGTCGCATGACAGCAGCACTGCTTTTGCGGGACAATGCGGGACACGTAGGGGGGGGAGGGGGGGGGGCCTGTAACTGTTCCGCAACAGTAAGTGACTTCCGGGGTAGGCCTGATTGGCCCCGACAGGCACGTGACGCGGCAAACTCAGGACGCGCAACGAGGCTGCTGAGAGCTGTCGCGCGGAAATAGGCTGTCTATTGCCATTCTCTAACACAAACTCTAACCTTAACCAGCTCCTTAACAGCGCCTAAACTTAACCGTTCTAACCTTAACCAACTCCGAAACAATGCCTAACCTTAACCTTAACCTTAACCATGCCTAACCTTAACCATAGAAAGAATATTGCCATTCTCTAACACAAACTCTAACCTTAACCAGCTCCTTAACAGCGCCTAAACTTAACCGTTCTAACCTTAACCAACTCCGAAACAATGCCTAACCTTAACCTTAACCTTAACCATGCCTAACCTTAACCGGCGAAAGAATACACGTTAAAAAAAAAATCACGTTAAAAAAAGAAAAATTTGATGGGATTCGAACTCGTCAACAACGGACCGCAGGATCGCAGGACCGCTGCTCTGCGAGGTGAGCTGAAGCGCCGAATGAAAGTCATAGCGGATTTGGACGGTTACATCATTCCGCAAGCTCTGCCGCTCCGCTCTGCGGAGCGTGCCGCGCGGCAGAGAACGTTGCGCGTCACGTGCCTGTTGGGGCCAATCAGGCCTACCCCGGAAGTCACTTACTGTTGCGGATAAGCTATAAGCGGGGGGGGGGGGGGGGGGGGGGGGGGGGGGTGGCAAAAAAAAAAAAAAAAAAAAAAAAAGTATTTACATTTTTTTTATTGCTAATTAAAATTAAATAAATGTATTTATTATTTAAATGCCTATATATCATATTCGACGCAGACGGTAGGCTATATATAGCTCATTTTGTTATTAATCTTATTAAACTCACCTCCGGTTTTGGGGATATTAGCCTCCGGATTCTATTGCCCCCTTCCCTCTGGACAGTGTCCCGGCGATACTCCCGTGTATTCTGTTATTATAACAAACCGACCCTCTGATTGATTCAGTTCTCAATAATAGTCGGGCCAGACTTGCTGAACAACTATATGTGAGTGACGTCCCCCTCTCCTCCATGTGTGATGGTGAAGCTCCTGTCAGTGGCAGATCCTGCATTCTACCTTTTGGGGATCATCTGAAACGGTGTTCTGCGAAATTCTACTATACCTGCTGGCACGCATGGCGCACGCATTCGCATGACCCACAATCGTTCACACTACAATATCCTGCCACCTTGCTGACGAACGTCTTGTTGAGTCTTGTTGTTGATATATCTTAAACAATATCTTAAACATATGTTTTTCATTGCACCTTTTGAACTGTATATGCATGTGAATATTTGCATGTAATTGGCTTTGCAGCCGAATGGCTTTGTGCCAGATCTCTACATTTTCATTTTTCAGATTATTCCAGATTGCTAAAGTACAGAATCTAAGCTTTCAAATGATGTGTCATATGTTGAAATCTGAGAATTTTTTTAACACGATGTGCTCAATTATAACTTGTAAACCTGGTTGTATTCTAGAATACTTAAGGGGGTGAAAGCCCTCTCAAAGGAAGGCCACTTTTCACACTTCAGACAAAGTGAGCTGGGGCGTCAACAAATCCCCCTCCAGCAACGCCCATCTCCTGCATAGCATTAACACAATTAAGTGCTGCCATGATAGTTCTCTCTCCTCAGGACCCCTGTCTCCCCAGGACCCCCTATCTGGAGTGTATAGGACTGTGAAGCTATGTACCCCCCTCCCCCCATGCTGCTTTGACACCAGAATTTCCCCAAGGGGATTAATAAAGGATCATCTTATCTTAGTAGGTAACATCACAATAAAAAATAAACAATTTTAAGAAGATAAAATAAAAGTCAATTTCTACAGAGTGTATGGATGCAGGGTCCATGTGTGTGTGTGTAATAACAACAAGTTTATAATCTCAGCACTGTATCGCTGTGTGTGTGTTGGGTCTTGAGGGGGTTGATTGAAAATGTTATTAACAGATTGCAGAATGGGTACAGTACAGTACAGCTCAATACACACAATTGTTAAGGGGATGCAGACCAGAGAAAGACTTTTGTCTTGTTTACATCAGGGTCCCCCATTTTCAATTCATCATAACATTGACATACATGACATACAGGTAGACAGTACTGCTACATCAGTGTCTAAGAGAGGTGATGAGAGCAGCAGAATGGGTAGCAGTACTGTCTACCTGTATGTCATGTATGTCAATGTTATGATGAATTGAAAATGGGGGACCCTGATGTAAACAAGATGAAAGTCTTTCTCTGGTCTGCATCCCCTTAACAATTGTGTGTATTGAGCTGTACTGTACCCATTCTGCAATCTGTTAATAACATTTTCAACCAACCCCTTCAAGACTCAACACACACACCAGCTAGACACTGATGTGCTGACAGCTAGTTTAAGATGCTCATCACCTCTCTTAGACACTGATGTAGCAGTACTGTCTACCTGTATGTCATGTATGTCAATGTTATGATGAATTGAAAATGGGGGACCCTGATGTAAACAAGACGAAAGTCTTTCTCTGGTCTGCATCCCCTTAACAATTGTGTGTATTGAGCTGTATTGTACTGTACCCATTCTGCAATCTGTTAATAACATTTTCAACCAACCCCCTCAAGACCCAACACACACACCAGCTAAACACTGATGTGCTGACAGCTAGTTTAAGATGCTCATCACCTCTCTTAGACACTGATGTAGCAGTACTGTCTACCTGTATGTCATGTATGTCAATGTTATGATGAATTGAAAATGGGGGACCCTGATGTAAACAAGACGAAAGTCTTTCTCTGGTCTGCATCCCCTTAACAATTGTGTGTATTGAGCTGTATTGTACTGTACCCATTCTGCAATCTGTTAATAACATTTTCAACCAACCCCCTCAAGACCCAACACACACACCAGCTAGACACTGATGTGCTGACAGCTAGTTTAAGATGCTCATCACCTCTCTTAGACACTGATGTAGCAGTACTGTCTACCTGTATGTCATGTATGTCAATGTTATGATGAATTGAAAATGGGGGACCCTGATGTAAACAAGACGAAAGTCTTTCTCTGGTCTGCATCCCCTTAACAATTGTGTATATTGAGCTGTATTGTACTGTACCCATTCTGCAATCTGTTAATAACATTTTCAACCAACCCCCTCAAGACCCAACACACACACCAGACACTGATGTGCTGACAGCTAGTTTAAGATGCTCATCACCTCTCTTAGACACTGATGTAGCAGTACTGTCCTAGCTACATACACACAGTTATCATATCCCTCCTAGTTACACATACACACAGTCCTCATATCCCTCCTAGTTACACATACACACTGTGCATGTTATGTAGCTCTCCACCTTGCTATCTGAAACAATAGCTATCAATATAACGTTAGCAACTTTAACTAGCTAGCTAACGCTAACGTTAATGTAGCATGAGCTCGTCGTAATAACACAATAAACGTGACATGGTTGGACTTGTGGTCGGCAGAAAAACTTGGTGTAGTTTTATCAAAGATGCGGAATTGTAAACATGCTACTGTAAACATAAACAAACATTCTTAAACTTACCCATGCAGACGCATCTCGACCGATCTTAATTAATTCCGTTGAATAGCGCTGTGTGTTCGCCGGTGAGCAGAGACTGAATCAACTGGTTTAACAAAGTTCCTGTACTCGTTCATTAGATCCAATGCATTCATCTCTTTCTGATCCAGAGTGCAACCCTGATGATAATCCCATTGAAAGTGTAAACAGCCAGTGCGTCGCTTCAAACACTCCCCCAATGTAAATCTCTGCGGGCTTGATTCACATGCAAATACAGTAATTACGCCCCCGTTTCATTGAAATAAAGTCCGTGAACAACCTAAATTTAAACACAGGATTGACACTATTTTAGATATTCTAACTGTTCGTTTTTATAGTAAACAAGTACTTATACATTCAATTTATAATAATGTGAAGAAAAGAAAAAAACACATAAAAAAAAAAGAAGAAAACTCTAGAACGTCTAGCCGAGAAGGGGGCGGGCCGAGTTGTGGTCACTACCGCTGCCAGGTGACACATTTGTAGATGATAAAATGTCGGTACACCTGTTGGAATTCGGAGTGAACTATAGGGTGACGTCACCCAGCTGTCCAAACATATAGGCGATTCGTGCTACGGCAGCAGTTCTCAGCAGAGTAGTAGAATTTCGCAGAACACCGGCTCGGACAGGTGACAAGGCAGCGCGACTCGAGTGAGCTGCTCAGCAGCCTCGGCTGGAGATGCATCCTGCTGCAGGACCACAGCACCGATACTCTCAGGACCGTGACACTTTGCGGACCCACACTCTCCACTCAGCCATTGTGACCCAAATCAGCCAATGGGAGCGAGGGTCTGGAGAGTGTGGGTCCGCAAAGTGTCGCGGTCCTAAATGTGTCGGTGCTGTGGTCCTGCAGATGGATACTATTGCTCGGCTGCGCAATGCATTGGTTTGTGACGTCGCCCGATTTTTTTATTTTAAATATAAGAGGGTATTGGAACGAGGCATTAAATTAACAACATTTAAAACATTTTTTAAATAATAATCTTTGAAAGATAAAAAAAAAAAAAAAAAAAATATAAAATATATATATATATATATATATATATATATATATTTTTTTTATCTTTGAATTGCAGGACATTGCTTTGTTGTTGCGGGACGCGGGACAAACGGCCCAATATCAGGACTGTCCCGCGAGTCGCGGGACAGGTGGTCACCGGTGCGCGCTACACTTTTAGCTTGTCCAGCTTAACATGGCACATTTTGCCCACACAATCTCAATCTCAATCACAAAAGTGAATAGGGCCTGCAGTGTCTAAAGGTGGTGGCTGTACTTCAGGGGTAATTAGCATTGTCTAATGAATGCACACTTCACCAGTTCTATTCTACTATGCAGGACTAAGACCTCCATTCAAGCCAGAATGGCCTTGCTTCCTATTGAGGTAATTCAATAGCGAGCTCTTGAATCAGACATATTTATTTAGAAGAGGGGAGAGAAGTGACTTGCACTCTCTGCAGCTCTGCTCCAGCTCTGTGCCAGCATGGTAATGGCCACATGATCTATTGAACGAGATCAAACGTTACTGTAGCTATCGAATCAGACAATAGACCGCTTCATGTCAAGAGTACTGATATGAGTAGGGTTAAGGGTAAGATGCTCATCACCTCTCTTAGACACTGATGTAGCAGTACTGTCTACCTGTATGTCATGTATGTCAATGTTATGATGAATTGAAAATGGGGGACCCTGATGTAAACAAGACGAAAGTCTTTCTCTGGTCTGCATCCCCTTAACAATTGTGTGTATTGAGCTGTATTGTACTGTACCCATTCTGCAATCTGTTTTATTTTCATCCGATATTCCTCATTTTCTGACTGTAAAAAATTAAATACAACACAACGCTGTTGTGGAGCGACAGTGGCTCGGGAGGTAGAGCATTTGTCAGGTTCCCGGTTCGATTCCCACTCTTCCCGGGCAAGCGTGTCAAAGTGTCCTTGAGCAAGACACTCTAATTGCTCCTGATGAGCAGGTGGGCACCTTGCATGATTGCCTCCGCCGTCTGTGTGTGAATGTGTGAGTGAATGGGTAAAATGTGAGGAACGAATTGTAAAGCGCTTTGGATAAAGCGTTATATAAATGCACCATTTATAAAAAAAAATCTGACATTTTAAGTGAAATAATATAAAATGATATAAATATAATAAAATTTTTACATAACATTTAGTGTTTTCCTGAACAAACATGGCACTGAGTACGAGTACGAGCACAGTTTCGGACCCGATAACGATACTGGTGCACTTCCTCTCATATGGGAGCAGTCAATGGGTGTGAATGGGATTTAAAGCTATCACCCTCTGTGGCTAACGTAGCATCTCCAAACTGTGCCAGTATGTGGTGGAATAAAAATCTATTTAATTTAGGATTTTAAATGATTAAATATTAAAATGGTTATTTCCTTTTAGCAGCAGCAAGCACAGATCACCTCATCTGTTGACCGACTCTTGGCAAAACATAGATAGATAGATACTTTATTCATCCCCTAGGGGAAATTCAGGGTATCGCATAGCTCACACACAATAGACAAATACAGACAATGACAGTTTATCAGTCGTTCACCAACTATGAATCATGAATTAAAAAAGTAAGCACATGAGGGAAAAAAAGTACATCAGATCTACCAGTAATAATAATTTTGATAAATAAAACAGGTTTATAAAACACCGGTGTATAACAAGGGGTGTATAAAAACGTCTGTATAAAAACAGGTGTAGGAGAACAGGAAACAAACAACCAACAGCCACAGGTCAAGGTCAAGGTCCCCCGCACTACACTGAGTTGTTGAACAGTTGTTGACATCACGAGCGACTTCCCCTTTTTCTGTGTTATCAGTGTCACTTTTGAAAAAATCGACTGAATAACTAAGAGAGGCCGACATAAGTATGTAAACAACATTTACATAAAATGTTCCAACCCTTTGATAACCAAGAGAGACAACCCCGATTCATTTCTCACATACATGTGTTTTTGAAATGAAAGATAAAAGGGATGTATGTGACTTCAGATATGGTCTATAGATCTAGTCATTCATCCGGAGGGGAAGAGGTGAACTGCTCTCTTCACCTCACTTATTATTATTAAGGACTCGAGCCACCCGAACAACTGCCTCTTTGAACTGCTGCCGTCAGGCAAGCGATACCGGAGTCTTATGGCGAGCACAGAAAGACTCAGAAGGAGCTTCTATCCCCAGGCCATCAGGCTGCTAAACGAACAATAATCGCTAAACGAACAATAATCACTATGCAACAACCATCAAATGCACACAGCACACACACCCACACGCACACACTCACTCAAACAAACAACACACTGCAGCACCCACTCTCCACACTTTAGATCACACAAACACACTTACACTTTATATTTATTGATAAAGGATTTGCACTACAACTCGTACACCTACTGTGAATTGTACCTAAACTGCACCTCGTCCATTTATGCCTTGCACTATATAGTATTGTATATTAGTACACTGCACAGTATTGTATATTGTATGGTAACTACGTCTACGAACATTGTACATATGTCTAAACTGAACACTGTGACCTCTTTTTTTACTTCTAATTTTTACTATGTTTTTATTTCATACTTATCTTGTCATGCACAGTCTCTGGAGCGCAACAGTAAGAAGCATTTTGTACAAAAGTATTCTGTACTTCTGTATGACAACTATTAAAGAAACTTGAAACTTGAACTTGAACTTATATGCAGCTGTATAATAATAATCCCTCACTTCTCAGGACTACACAGACACATCAGACAGCTGGCATTAAACCTCCTCCTCCCTTCTTCTCCTTCTATCTCCTTCCCCCTCTATCGTTTACTCCTGTCGCTGACTTCTGTCTCTAATGGTTCTTCAACTGTCCTCAGTTGTCTCCAGCTCTCCCCCTCCCTCGCTTTGCGCGTTCCATCTCTCGTCAGTCTGTGTTCCTCCTTCCCTCCGACAAGCCTGTGATGGCTTCACGTGTTCCACTCCCCTCCCGTCTTTCCTCGGTTCCTCTCTCTCTTGCTCTCTCTCTCTCTCTCTCTCTCTCTCTCTCTCTCTCTCTCTCTCTCTCTCTCTCTCTCTCTCTCTCTCTCTCTCTCTCTCTCTCTCTCTCTCTTTCTCTTTCTCTCTCTCTTTCTCTCTCTCTCTCTCTCTCTCTCTCTCTCTCTCTCTCTCTCTCTCTCTCTCTCTCTCTCTCTCTCTCTCTCTCTCTCTCTCTCTCTCTCTCTCTCTCTCTCTATATATATATATATATATATATATACACACATATATATATAGTGCTGTCAGACGATATTTTTTTTTTATCTAATTAATTACAGAATTTGTAATTAATTAATCTAATTAATCACATTTTAATCGCATAACCATTTTAGGCCTGATATTCTATATTCTATAATCATATTTCAAATTGCATGTGTCCGGATGGCAGAATTCAGTACTGTATCTACAAAACCTTCTGTTTAATCATCTCCTTTTATTCATTTGCTTAATTTTTCAGGTCTGGTCAATTTTAGCATGATGTTATTCACAGTCAAAGATAAAAAAAATTATAATAATTATTGAATTGATATTATCATTTGGTTCATTACAATTTACTCACGCCTAGTAACATACACAGTATTTCTGACACTGGGAATACTTCCCTGAGATCCATAGATGTCCCTAGAATCACATACCAAGAACATGCAAATGGGCCATTTCAAAAAAGAAAGTATATACATGGTTATACTACGTTCTTATGGAATGAATGAGATAAAAAAAAAATATATATATATATATATATATTTAAAAAAGTTTAATACATTTTGCATTTGCTGTGTAATTAATTAATCTAATTAACGTGATAAACTGACAGCCCTAATATATATATATCCCTATATATCTATCTCTTTCTCTCTCTATATCTCTCTTTCTCTCTCTATATCTCTCTCTATATCTCTCTCCCCCACTCTCTCTCTTGGCAACAGTGTTTCATTTGAGGGCAACTGCAGAGGCGAACAAATACATGTAGCAGGAAGAATGATGGGGATACTTACTTTATGCATTTTTCTGTCTGTGTTTATTTCAAAATTCAACGTTATTGATTTGATGTGTGTTATTGTATTAACAGGTTGCGATTTCACAAAAGGTAAAACTCAAACGTCCTCGCTCTCTCCTACCAAACCTCACTGTGTATACTCCATCACACTGTGTGTACTCCCTCACACTGTGTGTATACTCCCTCACAGTGTGTGTATACTCCCTCACACAGTGTGTGTACTCCCTCACACTGTGTGTATACTCCCTCACAGTGTGTGTACTCGATCACACTGTGTGTACTCCCTCACATTGTATGTACTTCCTCACACTGTGTGTGTACTCCCTCACACTGTGTGTACTCCCTCACATTGTGTGTACTCCCTCACAGTGTGTATACTCACTCACACTGTGTGTATACTCCCTCACACTGTGTGTATACTCTCTCACACTGTGTGTATACTCTCTCACACTGTGTGTATACTCTCTCACACTGTGTGTATACTCCCTCACACTGTGTGTATACTCTCTCACACTGTGTGTATTCCCTCACACTGTGTGTATACTCTCTTACACTGTGTGTATTCCCTCACACTGTGTGTGTACTCCCTCACACTGTGGTGTACTCCCTCACAGTGTGTGTATACTCTCTCACACTGTGTGTACTCCTCACACTGTGTGTACTCCCTCACACTGTGTGTACTCCCTCACACTGTGTGTACTCCTCACACTGGGTGTGTACTCCCTCACAGTGTGTGTACTCCCTCACACAGTGTGTGTACTCCCTCACACTGTGTGTACTCTCTCACACTGTGTGTACTCCCTCACACTGGGTGTACTCCCTCACACTGTGTGTGTACTCCCTCACAGTGTGTGTGTACTCCCTCACAGTGTGTGTACTCCCTCACACTGTGTGTACTCTCTCACACTGTGTGTACTCCCCTCACACACCCTTGCACTTTCTCTGCCTCACCATTGCCTCCCTTTCTCCTTGTTCCTCTATCGCCTCCTCTTCCCTCCTCCTTCCTTTCACCAGCTCATTCTAAATCCCCTATTGCGTTCTCCATCTCCTAGAGCTACTGTCCTCACTCTCACCTCCCCGAGTTTCCTCCCCGAACTCCTCCGTTCACCCCCCCCCCCCCACCTTCTCTTTCACAATGGTTTTCCTTACTGCCTTTGTCACTCTCCTTGTTCCTGTTCCTCCTCTCTCTCTTTCTCTCCTTCTCTCCCCACCCTCTCTCTCCCCACATCTCTCTCCGCTCTCTCACACCCCACATCTCTATCTCCCCCCTCTCTCTCTCCCTTTTCTTTATCCGCCCCTCTCCATCTCTCTCCCCTCTCTCTGTCTCTCTCCATCTTCCCCTCAGTCTCCCTCCATCTCTCTTTCTCCTCCTCTCTCTATCTCACCCCTCCCTCTGTCTTTCCCTAGCTCTCTTAGTCCCTCGGCAGTAAACAGCTTTGTCCTGTGCATTAGCCTGCTGTGCCATCATGCAGCTCCCAATAAACACACAGGGCCTTCTGTGGGAGAAGTAGGAGGTGTGACAAGGTTGATTCAAGCCGAGGTCAAACCAAAAGCTATAAGGCGCCTTACTTCCTTGCTCAGGGAAGAGAGCTTGTTTCCAACGGCTGAGAGGAAAACCGTTCTCCTGTGTACGTGTGCATGTGTGTCTGGCGCTTTGGTTTCCTACCATTGAGAGTGTGTTCGTGTGTTTGTGTGTGTGTATGGGTATAAGTGTGTGAGCATATACTGTATGTGTGATTGTACATGCATAGCCTACACATACAGTATTATGTGTGTATACTGATATACAGTATGTGAAATTGTACATGCATCCATTGTCTGTCTACACTATTTGTAGAATGTGTGTGTGTGTGTGTGTGTGTGTGTGTTTGTTTGTACAGTATGCAAGTATATGTGTGCACATGAATACAAGTGACTAGCAATAGCAGTCTATAGGGGAGAGGGGGTGGTTTGAAGCAGATAAAGATGTGTCACTTTGACACACGCCATCCTTTCAGAGCAAATACAGTATGAGCAAGGCCGCCGAGGGGAGAGCCAACATGTTATTTCCTCCTAGAAGGAGTGTGGCGAGGAGGAGACAGGGATGTAAAGTGGCTTCGGGGGGGAAAGGAGAATAGCATTGTACAGAGCAAGGTCAAATGTTTCCCTGTGTGATTATCTCATCATCATCATCATCATCATCATCATCATCATCATCATCATCATCATCATCATCATCATCATCATCATCATCATCATCATCATCATCAAACCTTTATTTGAATAGGCAGGTTAATTAAGAACAAGTTCTTATTTTCAATAACGACCTATTTGGGGGTAAAAAGCCCCCTAGGGGAAAGGGGATGGGGGATAAAATAAAATATTATCTGGTGAAGTGAGGGATGTGTGGTTAGGGTTGTGCCGATGGACGATGATGATGGATGATGACGATGGACGATGTTGATGGACGATGATGATGTAATAATAATAATAATAATAATAATAATAATAATAATAATAATAATAATAATAATAATAATAATATATTCAATTTGTACCGCACTTTATATTCGCAAGAATCTCAGAGTGCTACAGGAGATATAGACAAAAAGTTAAATGAATAAAACAATTAAAACGAATAAAAACAATTAAAATGAATAAAACAACCAATGAAATGGAAGAACATAAAAGTAAAATAAAATAATAATAAAATTAATAGAAGTAACAAATAAAAGTAAAAGAAAAATTCAGGAAAAAGCCTTGTTAAAAATAAATGTTTTTAGGCCCCTTTTAAAAGCCTCGACGGATTGTGGTGCTCCCAGGTGGATGGGGAGAGCATTCCATAGTCTGGGTGCGGCAGAGCAGAAGGCTCGATCGCCCATGGTGTGCAGCTTAGTCCTGGGGGCTTTGAGGAGGTAGGCTGTGCCGGAGCGGAGGGAGCGTGAGGAGGACTGGGGGGTGAGGAGTTCCTTGAGATAGGCAGGGGCACCACCGTGTACGCACTGGTGAGTGAGGAGGGAGACCTTGTACTCAATCCTGTGTTCCACGGGGAGCCAGTGAAGGGATCTGAGGGTGGGGGTGATGTGATCATATTTGCGCACCCTCATCAGGATCCTAGCAGCGACATTCTGGATGGTTTGCAGTTTTTTTTACTAGGGATCCCGATGAGGAGTGCATTGCAATAGTCCAGCCTGGAGGAAACAAAAGCGTGGACGAGTTTCTCGGAATCTGCCAGGGTGAGTGAGGAACGGAGTTTAGTGATGTTTCGGAGGTGAAAGAAAGAGGTCTTGCAGAGGTGTTTGATGTGTGTTTCGTATGTGAGGTGGGGGTCCATTTTCACGCCCAAGTTGGTGACAAGGGTGGAGAGGGGAATGTCCTGAGTGGAGAAGGAGATGGTGGTGATGGTGGTTGACCGGACCTGGTGTGGGGCACCGATCAGCATGGCTTGTGTTTTGGAACTGTTGACCTGGAGAAACCTGTGGTTCATCCACGCCTCAGTCTCCTCCAGGCAAGCGGTCAGTGTGGGGGGTGATGAAGGTGATGATGGTGTGATCCGGATGTACAGCTGGGTGTCGTCAGCGTAGCAATGGAACGACACACCGGCTGATGATGCGGCCGCGGGGGATCATGTATAGGGTGAACAGCAGGGGGCCGAGGACGGATCCCTGGGGGACACCGCAGGTGACAGGGTGGTTGGAGGATGTTGCGCCTCCAAGGGAGACACACTCAGTCCGACCAGCCAAGAGGGACTGGAACAAGCCAAGGGCTAGGTCGCGGAGTCCGACATTGGAGTGGAGACAGTCCAGTAGGATGGAATGATCCACCGGGTCGAAGGCTGCCGATAGGTCGAGAAGGACCTGAATGGATGGGGTTCCAGCATCCGCCGCCATCAGAAGGTCGTTGGTTACCCTGACCAGGGCTGTCTCTGTACTGTGTGCAGAGCGGAACCCAGACTGGAACTTCTCGAAGATGTTGTTGTCTCTGAGGTGTGCTTGGAGCTGCTCCGCAACTACCTTCTCCAGCACCTTGTAGAGGAACGGGAGGTTGGAGATGGGCCGGTAGTTGACGAGGGCCTCTGGGTCCAGGGTGGGTTTCTTCAGGAGGGGGGTAATGATGGCAGTTTTGAGGGCAGGCGGAACGTGGCCAGCCTGCAAGCAGAGGTTGATGGTGCTGGTCATAAGGGGACCAATAGTGCGGATGTTGGCTTTCACCAGAGCTGTGGGGAGGGGATCCAGAGCACACGTGGATGACTTCATCCTCCCGTTGATGGCCTCGACCTCACGCTGCGTGGTGTCACTGAAACAGCGGAGGAGCTGGGAGACTTCAGGCTCTAAGACAGCAGGTGGAGCAGGTGAGGAAGAGGAGCCGGGGAGGAGAGAGCGGATGCCCTCAACTTTGGCTGTGAAGAATGACATGAAGTCATTACACCGCTTCTCAGTGGTCTCTCTGTGTGCCTGGGTTTGGGGTTTGAGGAGGTGGTGTATGGTGGAAAAAAGCTGTTTAGAATTGCCGGAGCTATTTTTGATGATGCTGGAGTAGAACCGTGACCGAGTGTCCTTCAGGGCTTTGGAGTAGGCCTTTTGGTGCTCTCTGTAGACCTCTCTGTGCACGATATACGATGTTGATGGGCGATGATGATGGGCGCTGGCGATGGACGATGTTGATGGACGATGATGATGGGCGATGGCGATGTACTATGACGACAATGTTCAGAGTGTTCGCCAATTGCAAAATATCAAGACAATGTTTTGGGTTGTTTGAGCCCAAACAACTGAACATTTAAGCCGAGATTTAAATAGGATTTAACTAGGTTAAACGTGATGTGATTGAATTCAAAATGTATATTAATATATATTTAGGTATCTGTGTTTCTCCTCTCTGCTTGATGCTGCACAGGGAACTGCAGAATGGAGCTGCGCGACTTCATCCAAACTGATCAGATCATATGCGCACAAAACTCACTACAGGAGTTATCAAAGTCAAAGTCAGCTTTATTGTCACATCTCATAATGTGCAAGATAAACAGAGAAATTTAATTACGTTTCCCCCTTCCCACGGTGTATATAAAAACATATCTAATATAAACATAAAGTAACATATAGGACACTATAAACATAAGTAACATATAGGACACAATGTACATACACTATACAGGACTATATATACAGTATAAACAGTGGCTAAAAAATGTATGTATGATTGAAATAAATATAGGAGGTAAAAGAGAACTTAGTGCAAATCTTTTTTTTTAGCAGCAGTGGTACATAGTATAACTGATAAATAATGGCAGTAGAATACAATAATGGCAGTAAAGTGGCAGTGAGATGATAGATATGGCAGTCAACTAATATAATTAGTTTGTGAAGTGGCAGTGTGAGTCTGTGTGCGTGTCAGTGGGGGGGGGGTTCAGTCCAGGTTCTGTGGTGGCAGAGTGAGAGCGGGGGGAAGAGCTGGGAGATCGCTCTAATGTTGTTATAGTGAATCTCTCTCTCTCTCTCTCTCTCTCTCTCTCTCTCTCTCTCTCTCTCTCTCTCTCTCTCTCTCTCTCTCTCTCTCTTTCACTCACCTCATCCAGCCCAAGTCTCTCTTTTGACAATCCAGTCAGATCACGCACATATTTATTTGCTGAGCTACAATTACAAATTCAACGATCTGATCAATGGATGTATTAGTCAACACAATCCACAGGAGAAATCATGTTTTGTTTTCATTGCATTTTAACCATAGCCTAGACTTGTATGTGCCGCTATCAACCCAGTCCACATGAGAGAATGGGAGATGGAGAGAGGGAAGGATAGACAGAGAGAGGGGGGGGGGGGGGAGAGAGAGAGACTGAGGAAAGAAAACATGGGCAATAGCATTGGCTATTGGCAATCTTTCAGGGTGATGATACTGTAGGACAATCTGAATATGGAGCACATCGCCAAACTCTATGTGGTACAGTATGTGGTGAAATGGCAACGGATCGGCGGTTTACCGCCAACAAAGCAAAGACAATAATAAAATGACATAAACGCACCCAGGTATTATAAGATCAGTTCCAATTCAGTTCCAATTTGTTCCAATGTACTGTACGTAAATGTCCAGCAAATTTTATGAGTGCACTCTTTGAAAGGACGAATGGAACGCCTCAGGTCTATGCAAGCTCAGATGCCACGCATACGTTGGATCTCTTAGATTAATGGAACATTGAGTTGAAGCCTTATCTTAATTAGCAGTTACTCACAGTACCAAGGCACTTCACTTCTGTAAATCCATGGCAGGTGTGCAATCCACGATCCAGTAACCAATGTCACATGCACACAGGAGAAATCCACAAAGTCCGACCTCCGATGAAACCACACGCTGTCCTCACACAGGCTGTAACATCAGGCAAACTACAGTAGTGTATGCTAAGGAATGTTGGCAAGCTAACACCGTGGCTAACACATTTTTTTTTAAAGGAAACATTCTGAATGTTCTTGTGGTATATTCTTAAATCAATACATTAGATTAATCACAGTACAATGAGGTTGTTATCTGGAAGGAGGGAAAAGATCATAATTGATAGAATTTGGTCTCCTCATCTGACTTCCAATATAGCCAGCAAGGAATAAACGTGCAGTCCAGACCACAGAGTTCGAATTCAAACTCATGTATTTATTTGCCGAGAGGCCAAAGGTGGATAAGCAGGTTACTTACATACAGGGATTATTCATCATTTTTCATAAGACATGATTGTACAAAAGGATTGATGAGGTTTACATAATCATATAGCCCATTCACAGTGGCTCTTCACATCAAGACAGGTTTGCACATAAAATAAGTCATGTTTATCAATGGAATAGACTATAGTACTCTTTGACACCACATGATTAAACCTGGTCTAAGATAGGCATTTCTATTTATCACAAACAGTGATTATTCTATACAGTTTTACTCACGTAGTGGCAAAGTACAGTCTGTGGCAGCGGTGGAGAACCATCAGACCCCCTGGGGATGGGTGCGTCTGGCTGGCCTCCTGAATTAACACTGTTTCTGTCTTAAATACTCTGATTTCCCACCAATCCTAGCAGTCTAATAATACGTTTGGTCCAATTGGTGGTCTTCTGGGGGCGGTCCCCCCTCCCCCTGGTTTCCTCGGCGGTGTTCCTCCAGCATCAGAGGGGGGGCCCATGGCCCCCGTCGGTGTGGCCTCTTGATGAGCACAGAGGCTTAACTCTAAAACCTTTTCTATATTTGTATGGTTAATGCAATAAGTTACATATATATTCAGCATTTATCCAATGTGGAGTTGTCCATATTTTAAAACCAGATTTCCTATATAAAGTATACTGAATTAATAGTTCCTTGGTTTTAGATTCTAGCAAGCTTTACAACCAGAGTGAAATAGCTTTATTACTTAACCAGATTGACATTCCTCAGTGGTATTCAACTCTTCTTTGTAAGTTACCTTTTAAATTGATATGGTTTAGTTTCCTACAGACTTAAGGCATTATTTGACCTGTGTGTCTTGTTTCACAGAGGCATATCAGCTTCATTTAGCCTCTTGTTCTGTGGTTCAACCGTCACACCCTAGAAGGTGTTTCTTGTTCGTGGGGGGTTTGGAATGGCTGTGTCCTAAATACAGTTCAGTAAAGAGTCTTACCCTGAGGGGGTTTTGCCTGAAGGCTCCTCAGGAATGTCACACAATACTGACGCCTGCTACTGTTTGTTCCAACTAATTTTTACATATGGATTTGTTATGAAATACCAGTCAAGGATACCATATTCTTCCTCCACAACAGGAAGAATCACTCTGAGTGATACTGTAATAGAGTTGCAGAAGTTTGAACACACTGAAATAAAAGTTTTTTTTGCAAACAGATGCCTCTTACAGGTTCCAACTGAGAGGTATTAGCTGGAAAACACAATGGGGCCATAGCCTGAGGTCAACAGGTCCAAAGTTGATAACAATAGGCCTACCGGGAGGATGTTGAGGTACTGGAACGCTGGTGCCAGGACAACAGCCTGCTCCTGAACATTGGTAAAACCAAGGAGCTGATCGTGGATTATAGGAGAGGACAGCAGGAGACACACACACCACTGAGGATAAACGGGGCTACCGTGGACAGGGTGAGCAGCTTTAAGTACCTGGGGGTCCACATCTCAGAGGATCTGACATGGTCAACACACATAGACTCAGTCATAAAAAAGGCGAAGCAGCGCCTCTACCACCTGAGACAGTTACGGAAGTTCAGAGTATCTGGGAAGATACTCCAGTCCTTCTACTCCGGAGCTGTAGAGAGCATCTTGACTGGAAACATTACTGCCTGGTATGGAAACAGCACGGCACAGGACAAGAAGGCCCTACAGAGAGTGGTACACTCAGCCGAGCGTACCACGGGTATTGCACTACTACCCCTGCAGGTTCTATACAACAAGAGGTGCAAATCCAGAGCTTGCAGAATGATGAAAGACCCACACCACCCCAACAACAGCCTGTTCTGCCTGCTGAGGTCAGGCAGACGCCTGCGAACCCCAGCTACTAGGACAGAGAGGCTTCGGCTCAGCTTCTTCCCCCAGGCTATCAGAGCCTTGAACACTGATCTCTCCACACTCAAGCACACATGAGCACACACATGATACACACGCTGTACGCACTCACACACTAGCAGCCACTTTAACATGAGCAAGCACACACTCATGCTGCACACGCCCACACTTATGGCCACTAAGGAAAGGTCACTTTAAAAATAGTATAGTATAACCTGAGACTGTATAAAATAGCAATGTACAGAAAGACACAGTGCCTCATCCGTAGCTAACAGTGTATGCACTACCACAGGACCTAGCATGTCCTCCATGCTCTGTAAATAACGTATGTACAAATACCGATATGCCATACTATGTTACTGTTTATTGCACAATGTTGTTTTATTGGATTCTATTATATGTTGTTACTACTGTATTGCACATCATTGTGGGCAAGACCACCCGCATTTCATTGTATGCCGTGACAAATAAAACTCTTGACTTGACTTGACTTGAATACCACAGAAAATGAGTGTTTTACACTTTATAATGGTATGTATAGGCAGAGCCGCCGCAAGAGGCGTGCGAGAGGTGCGGTCGCACAGGACCTCGCACCTAGGAGGCCCTGCAAAAAAAAATATATATATTATTATTATAATTTTTTTTATTTACATTTTTTTTATAAAAATGTAAATAAATAGAATGTTAACAATCACTTTCCATCACAGACCTAAAATCTAGTTTTTCTTACATGCTTATATATTTCACATTAGACACTTTTGTAGAATAGTAATATGCATACTGCCTCACTATGCGACAGTGTCACTGCATCATCTATCAAGCGCATTGGGGACGTGGGGTGGTGGTCAGGTCACGTGTAAGGTGGATGGTGTGTGTGGCGGAGTGGTGGTAAGCAGCCGCGGGGCCTCGCGTCGGGACATTGAACCGAAAATTATGTTTTGGAGGCAGGGGAAGCTAGCAGCACCGGCAGCAGCAGCACAACACACAATCAAGAATGTTTGAAAGCTTTTGTACGAGATGGCTTTTCCAGTTGGGCTAAAGCACTAGAACCATTCAGATTCCACGAAAAGTCAAATCTGCATCGAGCTGCTGTTAGCATGGTTGCCGCTTCTATGTCTGCTGGTAAACAAAAGCAGATGGCTGATGCGAGAATAGCTTTGTTGGGTCCTATATCCAATATCTTTCGTGTCAGGGATTAGCCATTAGAGGAAAAACAGACGAGGAGTCCA
>NW_028169024.1:0-143674 GCF_963971535.1 Notolepis coatsorum | reverse complement strand
TAATATGTGTTGGTCTGCTGGTTTGGATGGTGCCTCTTTGTCTTTCAAGGTCTTTGATTGAGTGTTATAAATATAATTTAGGACCTGCTCCGAGGTCATCAATTGGCACACATGCGATGCATGCATGCAATTCGTATCTGCGATTAACCCATCCCGTCGTCCTTCCCCCCCAAGGGCAGCCGGGAGCAGACAGGCGTCAACGTGAGCCGCGCCAGGGGACCAATCCAAGTGCTCCTGTCCGTCTTCGTCAAGGACGCCACAGCGTTAGCGATCTTGTTGTTGTGCATGTTTTTCCATTGGGTTTATCTTATCGGGGGGGAAACCCTTGCGAGCACGGGGAGAACATGCAAACTCCACACAGAAAGGCCTGGGAGATACCCCACCTGGGTAACTGGCATCATGGAAACCTGGTCCCCAAGCGGGAATCGAACCCTGGACCTTCTTGCTGTGAGGCGACAGTGTTAACCACTACACCACCGTGCCGCACCGTGCCGTTGATGGTCATATCTGTCAAACACTATAAAAAAATGCAGTTGATGCCTTCCTTTCCCATTAATGTTGCTAATGGGACACACTCACCCAGATCATTGTATGTCTGAAAGGGCCACAGAGAATCTCTTCAGAGAACACAGTCATCTTGGCAGGTGGCTTTGAAAATGGTGAGGAGGTTAACACTGGGTGCCGGCCAGAAATCCGGAAAATGACTGTGGATTGCCAGCGCTATTTGTCTATGGAGAAATTCCCCTTCTTTGCAGGGCTATAACTTTTTAAATTCTATTGCTACATTGCCATTATTAGGGCCCATTCAAAGTCCTATATGTATTGTTCATTGTGTAGCAACGTTAAACTTTTTCATTCACATATTCATAGTAAAGTATGGTCTAATGTAGTATGTTTTCATCTCTTTCTGCAGCTTTCTCCAGAACGTGATATATAGCCCCAAATGCATTATATTGATGATGAAATACAGTTTGATGGCAATCGGGGCGATATAAAAAATTTCAATTGGACGTACTTCTAGAATGATCTACATATGATCTGATGATGACCGGATGGGCGGGGGATCGTTTATAATTCCGTGGGCAGCGTTATATCATTCATCTAGTGTGGGTGATATGTTCATCATAACAGTTTATATGGAATACGATCAAAAATAACGCTGAATCTTACCATATCCTCCTCGCGCCGTTGGGCGATGAGCGTGGAACAGTCATTTACCTATTATGGTATGTAGAAATATCGGGTCCATTTCCAGCTTGTATAATAGTATATATGTCCAAATCATGTTGTTTATCGAGTTATTGGCAATCGATCGCTATGTATTGTGTCGAGATCGAGTCCCGGTAGCCAAACAGAGTGCCCGGAAGTAATACGGCCGACCAGCACAACCTCCATAGCACTTCCTGTTTGGCGATTGCGCCGATCGGCCACCAGATGGCGCTCCTGAACTGCCAGAGAGCTCAGTGGGTCCTCCTGGTGGATCTCAGGCCAGCGGAGGGGAAATATGAATCCGATCGCAGATTTTTGAAATATTGATATAAGGACGCTGTAAAGCGTCCTCCGGCAACTTGAGCATGGCCGGGAATGACGCTTTTAAGCGTTTTCCGGCAGTCAAAGTGTTAAGACGATTAGCAAGTCAGGCGTTGACTGCTTGACAGATCTTTATAGTGACCAGGAGGAGGCTGACACAAGATTGGTGTTACATGCAATACACCTTGCACAGTCACATTCTCGTCTCATTGTCAAATGTGATGATACAGTGCTGGTTTTGCTTGTGTACTATTCAAGCAAAGGGATGTTTGGATCCTCAACAGTGTTCATGCACTCTGGACATGGCCCAAAGGAAAGATCCATCGATCAGAAGCTTGGAGCAGCACTTTGTGAGTGTTTACCTGCATGCCACGCCCTCACAGGTTGCGATACCACAAGCAGCTTGTACAGAATTGGGAAGACCACTGCATTCACAAGACTGAAGACCCATCTGAGTGAGTTAAAATAAATGGCCAATTTTAGACTGTCTGAAAGCCTAGAGGAGGCTTTTCCTGTGGTAAGAAAGTATGCCCTCCTCCTGTATGGCCAGAAGAAAATGGAGAATGGACGTCCTTGCACCAACCTGGATGAGCTGAGGTACACACTAGCATCTACCACAGATTCATCAGCTGCAAATGTACCCCCAACAGAAGATGCCTTCCAGCAACATGTGTTGAGAGCCTTGTACCAAACAGCAGTGTGGCGTCACAGCCATCGGGCCAAGCTTCTTCTCTGGAACCCAGTTGGTAGAGGGTGGAGGCTCAGAGAAGATGGGACCATTGAACATGTGATGTTCCAGAAAGCACCGGCACCTAAGGAAGTTCGAGACATCACCCACCTGTACTGTAAAGATGGAAGCTGCAATGATGCCAGCAAATGCCAATGTCTTTCAGTGGGCTTAACTTGCACTGCGTTTTGCTTTTGCTCTTTCCCTGACTGCCCAAATATGATCCATTTTGTCACTGATGATAATGTGGATGAGTGACGGTGACGTGTTGCTAGAATCAAGAATCAAGAGGTTTATTTGTCACATACATACCAGGGCATACAGTGAAATGCGGGTGGTCATGCCTGCATTGATTGTGCAATAATACAATAATAAAATAGACATAGAAAAAAAAACAGGTAAGACATAAGATGTGCATGATAAAAATAGACATGCTAAATTCCTGAGAAGGCACTGGTTCCTATGTACACTACTATACAATATACAATTTTAACTCCGTCATGGTTTACTTACTATATTTAAACTATACTATACAAGAACCACATCTGTTCTTTCCTTAAAGTGACTTTTATATTCTTCATTCCTTTAAAGCAGACATGGGCATTGTACGGCCCGCGGGCCGGATACGGCCCGCGGGATGATTCTGACCGGCCCGCGAAAGATTACATGATAATAAAAAAAAAATAAAAAAATGTTTTTTTTTTATTTTTTTTTATTTTTTTTATTTTTTTTAGCTTTTTTCTTTTCATGTCAACGTTCACACGCACAATATACGCTTACCTAGGATTTTACTTGATTCAACAACAAAGCAGTCGGGGCAAGCCGAAAACTGTCGAAAGTGTGGTTATTTGAAGTTTGGATTTTTTTTTTCACAACTGAGGTAGGTAGATTACATTTTTAGAGACTAAAGTACAGAAAAAAGGTACCGTTGGGTACCGGTATCGATTCACAGGTACCGGTACCGTATCGGTTCAAATGTGAACGGTACCCATCCCTACTGAACACACAACTGCAGGGCAAGGGCATTTTTGCTCATGAAATGCATAGCCATGTGAAAGCCTTCATGACAAAGTTGCAATTAATTTCAAGGCAACTAGGCAGCAACAATCTCAAACACATGAAAACCCTGAAAGAAGTCAAACCATCAGCTGATCAACGGCACAGGTACTCATCCATGTTGGGAGCACTGCATGATGAATTTTCAAGGCGTTTTCAAGATTTCAAAAAGGTTGAGGATGAAATGCAGCTAGTTTCCTCTCCCTTTACCTGCAGTGTTGATAGTTCAGCTTGAACTCATTGACCTGCAGTCTGATTCACTACTGAAAGAGCACTTTAAGTCAGCATCACTGCTAGAGTTCTACTCTGCTCTCAAGGAGGAGAACTTTCCAAACATGAGGAGACATGCTCAGAAGATGTTGGTTCTCTTTGGATCCACCTACATATGTGAACAGACATTCTCAGTCATGACATTTACCAAGTCCAGGTACAGATCCTCTCTCACTGATGAACATCTGGCAGCTGTGCTTCGCATCTCCACCTCAGACATGCAACCTGACTTTGATGGACTTGTTAAAGCTCAACAGAGACTGGATTTCTCACACTGAATGAAAAAAAAGAACTGAAGAACACTAAAATGTGGAAATATAACAAGTGAAATGGGACACTTGATATTTTTTTTTCTTTTTTTTGCACAGTTCTGAAAACATTAAATGTTTAATATAGGCATGTAAAGAAAAAAAGGCTACAAAACTGGGACACTTTTCTTTACACAGTTCAGTGACATGTCTTGTTTATTTTTGCTATAAGATGATGTGATGTCTTTAGAAAGCTAAGAAAATCCTTGTTTCAATAGTATATGAAACTCAAAATGCCCTTTGTTATTAATGTTTCACATTTTGTTTATCATTTTGGAAATAAATTCTATTTGAATAAATGATATTTTTTAAAGCTAACCTCACCTTTTAATTGCCAAATAATAACATACACTCTTACCAGGGGTCAAAACAATGCCATTTACTGCTTTTTATATAGAAATAAAATGTATATTATGCATAATTGAGTTTGGAATTTTGGCCCGGCCCTCCAACATATTTTCAGTTGCTCATTCGGCCCCCTGGGAAAAATAATTGCCCACCCCTGCTTTAAAGTGACGTTTCCATTTAGTTTAAAGTGATTGTTTAAAGTGGTTGCAGCATGTGTGTTGTGTGTGTGTGTGCTCATGTGAACTTGTGAGTGGAGAGTTCAATGTTCTGATGTCCTGGGGGAAGAAGCTGAGCCGGAGTCTCTCTGTGCTCGTAGCGTGTGTACGTAGCCGCTTGCCTGACCGTAGCAGCTTGAACAGGCTGTTGTTGGGGTGGTGGGGGTCTTTCATTATTCTGCAGGCTCTGGATTTGCACCTGAACTTCCTTAACTGTCTCAGGTGATAGAGGCGCTGTTTCGCCTTTTTCACCACAGAATCCATGTGTGTTGACCATGTCAGGTCCTCTGTGATGTGGACTCCCAGGTACTTGAAACTGCTCACCCTGTCCACAATAGCCCCATTTATCCGCAGTGACGTGTGTGTCCCCTGCTGTATTCTCCTAAAATCCACGATCAGCTCTTTGGTTTTACCAATGTTCAGGACAGTAGCGGCTGCTGGTTCTCTCTCCACTAGGGGCGCTATACCAAAACATTTTGCAAACATGTACAGTACCACGCAACCAACTCATGGCAAGACGTGAGCGATTCGACTCACGCTCGCGGCAATGAATCGGCTCTTATGAACGAGTCGCTCAGCTGTTACTACAACAACACACAACCAGTCAAATAAAGTATAGTCTAATTCACAACTTGAAACACAATATATAAATAGAAAAGTTAGAAACAAAACTCGCTCCGTCTCCAAACACACGCAGATCTCTCCCTCTCTCTCCTTCTCTCTCTCACACACAGCGCGACGTGGAATCGATTCGTTACACAATCAGACCTAGTATAATGTAGTATTATATACCAAGAATAACTTCAGTATGAGACAGTACAGGGCTGTACAGATATTTTGCATATTGTTAAACGAGCCAAGGCTAGCTATTAAACTATCGATATGAATCGAAAATCTGGGACCCTGATGTAAACAAGACAAACGTCTTTCTCTGGTCTGCATCCCCTTAACAATTGTGTGTATTGAGCCGTACTGTATTGTACCCATTCTGCAATCTGTTAATAAAGTTTTCATTCATTCATTCAAACATAGACGATATTGAACAAGCCATAATCCACGTATTTTCAATCCAAAAGAAAGAGAGAGAGAGAGAAGCGTTATCTGAGTGGCTGAGAGAGAGAGAGAGAGAGAGAGAGAGAGAGAGAGAGAGAGAGAGAGCATTTTAGTAACGTTACATTTTCAACAAGATTGCTGCTATTTAAACACTTCATGGAAACGGGGTAACGTTAACCTTATGTCGACTGTAGTATTGTATGACCTCGACATAACGTTTAAACGTTAACGTTACTCCGTTTCCATGCAGTAATTATAAAAGTGGCCAGCTAAGCTAACGGAGCTAACAGCTAGCAGTAGCTAACGTTAGCTGAAAGCTGTAACGTTACAACGAATCAGCTGTTGATATTATGCGGCATCAGTAGACAACGTATCATGTATTAAACTAGAGTTAAGATCGCTAATCTACCTTGTTGTTGGCTTGTTGATAAAGTATATCCACTCCATGGCATTGTCCATCCAGCCTGTGTTGATGTCCATCCATTGTCCATGCATGTCCCTCCACACTGCATCCATAATATAGCTTGTTAATAGCCAACAAGTACTGTGAGTGAGTGTTCTATCGCCATGCTCTAAGACAAACTCTAACCTTAACCAACTTTGAAAGAGTGCCTAAGCCTAACCGTTGAAAGAACTTGCCATCACGCTCCAAGACAAATATCTGCATCACACAACACAACAACAGCATAAACTCATGTTGCAAACTGCGGTTACGGAAAGTACCGCGTCGGCCAATCAGAGAGCTTTTAGACGCTCGGCTGCTTGCTAGGTCGTTTCAAACCAGCGCCCGAGTTCCATCATAATACATCATATTCAACGCAAAGCGCGTGGCTGCGACGGATACAGCGATGAACCAGTGCACGGCGGGCACGCGCACTCCAGGCGCAATTGCGCCTAGCCCAGAGAGAAATACGGCGAGGAGAAATGCCTGTGGCTACGGTAATGAAAAGGTCTATATCAGACAGAATCGTCACTTCCTGTTCAGGAAAACTATTATTAATCTTTGTAAAATTAAGTTATATTGTGCATTGGAAACACAAACATACTTAAAATGAGTAAATATTATTCATTTTAAACATGTTTATATTATTTATAGGGCTATAAAACAAAAAACAAAAACGTTTTTTTTCTTCTTCTCTCATTTAACAGGTGGGTCGACGCCCTAGCGCCCCCGGTGGCGAGCCGCCACTGGTTCAGGAGTAGGCTGTTATCCCGGCACCAGCGTTCCAGTTCATCAACCTCCTCCCGATAGGCCTTCTTGTCATTGTTAGAGATCAGCCCCACCACCACTGTGTCGTCAGCAAACTTCACTATGGAGTTGGAGCTGAACCTGGCCACACAGTCATGTGTGTACAGTGAATACAGCAGGGGGCTCAGAACGCAGTAGATTGAAATAAAGGTGTTCTATTTCAATTTCAACCTGATTCAATTGGATCTTTGTTTCCATATGAAGTATCATAAAATGTATCATATGAAATGTATAATTTATTAAACGTATCATAAATATATTAACATTATAGACCAGAACATTACCTCAAGTGACTTTACTTTGCAGTAACATTGAATTTGTCAACATGCTTCTCACCACTGATAATGGGCTTTGGACTGAAGACTTCATTATGTCAATGTTTAATTTTCTTTCATTTTGGACACCTCATACATTTACTGATGTAACTCCCTGACCATGGATACTATATTTACACATGTGGTATTGCTGGATTCAGCACAACCACACCTTTCTGAAAAAGCCCTCATCTGTATTTCTATGACAATCCTTGGCAGAGCTACTACAAAGTAAATGAGAACATTCTGCATAGATATTCATTTTTTACATTTCCGCTTATTTTAAGTATGTGTACATAGGTATATATTTTCTACATGCATAAAGATATTCACATCCAGGTTTTTCTATTATGTTAAGCAACTGTCTGACTGCTAGCATGTCAAGTTTGAAAGCTCTTGGAGCTTGTATTATTAATCTATATGAGTTTATATGTCTCAGCTCTCATACGGCCAGGCTATATTTTGGTATTTTTTTCCTTTGGGGGTGTATAACAATATCTATCAATTTAACAAGTTTTGCAGTAAAATATTTTTATACAAGAATGCATTTCATATATGGGAGACCTTAGAGATGAGGAAAAACATTCTTGTGTTTTGTTCTACCTCCAGTAGGGGTATCTCAACATTTTGGGGGCATTGTCACTAGGCTAATAGCCTATAGAACAGATTTTTACAGCCTAACGTTAATATAGAGAGATGAAAACTACGTTATTTATATTGATGTGATGCCGATTGATATGAATAGCGCGTTACGTTAATATAGAGAGATGAAAACTACGTTATTTATATTGATGTGATGCCGATTGATATGAATAGCGCGTTACGTTTATATAGAGAGATGAAAACACTACGTTATTTATATTGATGTGATGTGATGCCGATTGATATGAATAGCGCGTTACGTTAATATAGAGAGATGAAAACACTACGTTATTTATATTGATGTGATGCCGATTGATATGAATAGCGCGTTACGTTAATATAGAGAGATGAAAACACTACGTTATTTATATTGATGTGATGTCGATTGATATGAATAGCGCGTTGCGTTAATATAGAGAGATGAAAACACCACGTTATTTATATTGATGTGATATCGATTGATATGAATAGCGCGTTACGTTAATATAGAGAGATTAAAACAATACGTTATACTTATTTATATTGATGTGATGTCGATTGATATGAATAGCGCGTTACGTTAATATAGAGAGATAAAAACAATACGTTATTTATATTGATGTGATGTCGATTGATATGAAAACAATGCAAGGAAATGGGCTAGGACTTGGGCTGTGGAACTGAAAGCTAGGCGCTGAGAGGCCAATCAGGCCGCGCAAACCAAACGCGGAAGGACAACTGCCTTGGGTAAAGTATTCACGCAAACCTGACACCTCGACTGCAGTCTGCGAGAGAGGGAGAGAGAGAGAGAGGGAGAGACAGAGAGGGAGAGAGAGAGGGAGAGAGAGAGAGAGAGAGAGCCCCGGACTCAGCGGGACTGAGAATGAAACGCTGTGTAAACAAGCACACGCAGACGCGGGTTCTCTCCTCTCTCTCTCTCCCTCCCTCTCTCTCTCTCCCTCTCTCTGTCTCCCTCTCTCTCTCTCCCTCTCTGGCAGAGTGCAGTCGAGGTGTCGGGTTTCACTATCTCCTTCGCTGTGATTTCCACTCGCTCTGCTATCGCTGTGTGGGCGAGATGCATCCAGCTGCAGGACCGCAGAACACGACACTCAGGACCGAAGACACACTCAGAACTCATACGAGGCTCCTCCCACTAAGACACTCTCTTCAAAATGTATTACACTTGTTGCATATACATGTCACGGCGTGTGGACATCAAAAAGTGCTTTCATGTCAAACTGATTTCCTGTTTAAATAATAAATAATACATATCGGTATATGGTTTTGTACTGCTTTACTGCCCTGTTGGAACACTCCCCCAGATATTGATAGATCAAAACACATATATACTAAGGCTGTCAAAGTTAACGCGGTATTAACACGTTATCGCCCGATTCTATTAATGCCACTATTTTTTTTAACTCACGATTAACTTTTAAGAATTTTTTTTACTAGACTATACTCAGGTGTATTATTGATGCTCTCATTGATACTATGTTTGTTTCTGAAGTGTGTGTGTGTGTGTGTGTGTGTGTGTGTGAGATATAGAGAGAGAGAGGGGAGTGAGAGAGAAGGGAAGAACAAGAGAGAAAGAGAGCTAGGAGAGTGTGTGTGAGAGAGAGGGGGGTGTGTGCGATTACTCAGCCCTTGTGTGGGTGAATGTAACAAGTTCCTAACATTTTCTTTCCCCTATTATTTCATGTACACTTTATTCATTGTTTTAATGAATTTTCTTTCTTTTAAGTTATATTGTGCATCACTCTGTTTTGAATTTGATGCAAATTTGCAATGCATGAGGGTCATCCTTTTGTGTTAAATGACTGCATAAGGAAAGCATTTGTTGACTCGCATGTTGATAAGAGAGTATTAAAACTTGGAACTTGAAAAAGATCTGTTTAAGGTAGAAAAAATTTGATTAATTTGTGATTAATCGCGAGTTAACTATGGACAATCATGCGATTAATCCTGTTAAATATTTTAATCGATTGACAGCACTAATATATACATATAGAAATACGGGGCTTAGCATCTACCCATCTCCCTCCTCCTCCATCTCTTCCCCCACCTTCCCTCCTCCTACTTCACCTCCTCACTACGCCACCTCCTCTCCTTATACTCCTCCGCCTCCTCTCCTCCACCTTCCCTCCTGCTACTTCACCTATTCCACCTCCTCCTCATTTGTAAGTTTTGCGTTACGTACGGCTGTCCTTAAGAATGCTACATGCTTGGACTCTGGTCCCTCAATATTATATATAACGTGCTGGAGAAACTCCCATGCATGAACACACTGCCTGGGGTACTTTATGTCAAATACATAAAATGCTTTAAAACACGTATCAACTGCCCCGAGCATTGTGCTTTTAGGGTGTGCATAGATCACGAATGCCTGAGCACAAGATGTGTGTGGTTCTCCCAGCACCAAAACCGAGGGAGAGGGTCTTGCCTGCTGGAGGTACTCCACCATATTTGTCCCAACCTAAAACAAGCACATAAGCAAAGAAAGAATGTTAAATACAGGTGAATCTTGGGTTGACAGCAAATCATAAGCAAGATAACAGGTTTATACCAACTATATAAGGGAGCTAAATTAAATCAAGTTTTTTTTCTCATGCCAATGGAACGTGCAATGACATTTTGGAGTGCTTTTGGAGTGGTTTTAACTCGTCTTTGTAAATGAGGGAAACCTCAATGCCTTTTCGAGTTTAAATAGAGGTTATGGGGGCCTGGGGGACTTTGGTTGTCAGACCTTGGCTTGGTGGTGGTGCAACCAAACTCTGTGGGTGCAACCTATAGGCTCTCTGAAGCAGCAGATAGGCTCTTTGAAGCAGCAGATAGGCTCTCTGAAGCAGCAGATAGGCTCTCTGAAGCAGCAGATAGGCTCTCTGAATTAGATAGGCTCTCTGAAGCAGCAGTTAGGCTCTCTACAGCAGATAGGCTCTCTGAAGCAGCAGTTAGGCTCTCTGAAGCAGCAGATAGGCTCTCTGAAGCAGCAGATAGGCTCTCTGAAGCAGCAGATAGGCTCTCTGAAGCAGCAGATAGGCTCTCTGAAGCAGCAGATAGGCTCTCTGAAGCAGCAGTTAGGCTC
The DNA here is from genome assembly GCF_963971535.1 of Notolepis coatsorum. Taxonomy (NCBI): domain Eukaryota; kingdom Metazoa; phylum Chordata; class Actinopteri; order Aulopiformes; family Paralepididae; genus Notolepis; species Notolepis coatsorum. Next base: position 132,898 of record NW_028169024.1, on the reverse strand, counting down.
TCTGAAGCAGCAGATAGGCTCTTTGAAGCAGCAGATAGGCTCTCTGAAGCAGCAGTTAGGCTCTCTGAAGCAGCAGATAGGCTCTTTGAAGCAGCAGATAGGCTCTCTGAAGCAGCAGATAGGCTCTCTGAAGCAGCAGATAGGCTCTCTGAAGCAGCAGATAGGCTCTCTGAAGCAGAAGATAGGCTGTCTGAAGCAGCAGATAGGCTCTCTGAAGCAGCAGTTAGGCTCTCTGAAGCTTGCTGCTTTGCCTGCCCCGTTAAGCCAATGCGAAGGATGAGGGGGGCTGTGGTTCCTGTTCTGCCCCCTTGCAAATGGGTGTAGCATTCCCTGAGGGGGAGGAGCTGCGCATTATATTGCTTTTTTTGCTTACCTTGCTTCCTCTAGAACTCCACCCCTCTTTTGCGGACTCCAAAAGCGGCACTGCTGGTTCTGGTGAGGGGAGGTACTGGTGGTTCTGGTGAGGGGAGGTACTGGTTCTGGTGAGGGGAGGTACTGCTGGTTCTGGTGAGGGGAAGTATTGGTGGTTCTGGTGAGGGGAGGTACTGCTGGTTCTGGTGAGGGGAGGTACTGCTGGTTCTGGTGAGGGGAGGTACTGCTGGTTCTGGTGAAGGGAGGTGCTGGTTCTGGTGAGGGGAGGTACTGCTGGTTCTGGTGAGGGGAGGTACTGCTGGTTCTGGTGAGGGGGGTACTGGTGGTGCCTCCTCATCGATATCTTGATCTGAAAGACAAAGACAGAAAACAAAGAAAGACTTTTACAGTAATTTCAGTACCATCCAGTGGCAGCAAACTCCAACACAGGACCAGGCTGGCAGGACCAGAGACCAGGACAAGAACAGGATGAGAACCAAGATGAAGAACAGAATAATTTGTGTGTGCATGCATGTGTGTTGAAACCCTACTGAACAATACTGCTTAGTCATGGAAACATTTTCATGGTCAAGAAAGTACTAGCTCTTCAGCATTGAAAATATTAGCAGCCTGATTTGGTACATTAGGTGGCTGGGCCAGGGCCTGGTTGTCGTTATGTTCTTCTTGCAAGTGCTTTCTGTAAGACCGAATGAAAGAAAATGTTCTGCTACAAACTCCCTCACAACATTGGATATAAGTGGATGAAGCGTTTATATTGTGTGCTACTCGTAAATGTGAAAAAAGAGACTTGGCATCACCAGGAATTAGCCTTTTGCATTTAAAGCATGTATACGCCATCTGCCTTGATATGTTAGAACTCTTAACTTAGTGATCACTTACAAATTCTCTGTAAAGTTTTGAGAACTTGAGCCGGGGGCCTATTTTGGGGATGAGGTTCCGGATTGTTTCGTCATCTAAAAGTTGAAACACCTCCTCATCGATATCTTTATCTGAAAGACAAAAGACAGAAAACAAAGAAAGACTTTTACAGTCCAGGCAGCAAACTCCAACACAGGACCAGACACCAGGACAAGAGCAGGATGAGAACCAAGATGAAGAACAGAATAATGTGTGTGCATGTGTGTTGAAACCCTATACTGCTTAGTCATGGAAACATTTTCATGGTCAAGAAAGTAAAAATGCTCACCTTTAAAACTGTCTGTGAGCTCTGGCAATTGCCACTCAATTAATTTTTCTGTGACAAAGCTGTCCATCAAGACTGGCCTGAAACAAAACAGAAAGCAATGTGGAAATGAACACATCTGCAATTAATTAATGCCTCATGCCCAAGTACTCAGCCACGTGTGAACGATAGGCCAAGTACTAGCTGACATAGCAGCCTAGAATATTTAGCACTGAATTCAGGTGTAAAAAGCCTCACCACATGTCTGGCTTCCGCAGTCTACTGCTTAATTTAGTATAGGATGTTGTAAATTGATGCCCGAATCGCGGGACATTAGAGAGATGATGGAAAATGTAGACCTCAAAATGGCGCTAAATCACAGTATGTAGCTAGCTAGCCAACCAGCTATGTCACCGCATTGAGAGGACAACAGCTTTATTACACACATATGGTTAATAAAGATATCAATCATATAACGTTACACAGCTATAGATAGTCTCCAGTTAATCTGGTATCATTACAACCCAAAACACGGTAAAATTAGCAATAACAGTAACGTTACTAGTACTGGCTAACTAGGCCTAGCTACTAGCCAGAACCTTTGTAATACTCATAGACTTGGTCACTTTCGGTAGCATGCTTGAACGGTAATGGTTTATGTGTCGTGTCGTGTGGCTTATTTATTAATAGAGGTTACCACATATTTTTACAAGGTTAGAGATGAACCGATTATAGAAATGAGTAGCTAAGTTGCAACTTGCTGTGGCTAGCTCTCCCAGCTAGCCACTAGCTGATGACGCGACAGACTTGCTGTGAAGAGCTAGCTAATTTAGTTCCACAACGTTGACAGTGCATGGTTAACACGACGCAATAGGCACAATGGATGGGTTGAGATATAAATACTGTGCTAACGAAACGAGATCTTACCTTGAGTCAGTGAAGTCTTTTCCGTGAAGAGGGTTTGTTGTACCGTGTTGACTGTGAACGTGACTGACTGACTGGAACAAAAGGCATGTACGATAGTTCCCAGTGGGGGAGGGGTGTGCTTTGCAGATCCCGGCGGAAACACCCAGCTCTCTGACCCAACACATGGGTTATGTCTCAGAAAATTTACCCATAATTATTATAACTCACAAATTGGGTCAGAATTGGGTCAAAATTAAATCTCAATAACCCAAATAATGCTCAGAGAATTAACCCATAATTTTAACCCAACACGATTAACCAAGAAATTGGGTTATAGAATTGACCCATCTGTTTTTAGTGTGTACAGTGACCGTCACAGGCCCGGATTGATTGATTGATTGATTGATTGATTGATTGAAAACTTTATTAACCCTTTATCTGCCAGGGATTATTCTGATCTTAATCACCTCTCTGCCACCACTGTAAGTCTATGGAGATGTTCCCCTTCTTTGCAGGGCTATAACTTTTTTAATTGTATTGCTAAATTGACATTACTATGGCCCATTCAACGTCAAGTATCTATCGTTTAGGATGTAGCAACGTTCTACTTTTTCATTCACATATTCATACTAAAATACGGTCTAAAGTATAAATATGTTTTTATCGTTTTCTGCAGCATTCTGCAGAACGTGAGTTATAGCCATAAATACATATATTAGATCATCAAATGTAGTTTGATACCGATTGAGGTCAGATAAAAAATTTCAATTGTACAAGGTCTTAAACGTCATGCCTCATCATCTGCTGGTGACCGGAGGGGGGGGGGGGGGGGGGGGGTTTATAAGTCCGTGGCCGACGTTATATCATTTATGTAGTATGGGCGATATATAGATCAGAGCAGTTTATATGGATAATAATAATCAAACACGCTGAAACTCACCGCAGCTTGTTACGAACGGGGTAAGTGAGTTCCAAGTTGTCGAGAGAGAAACGAGACAGAATAGGTTTACTCTTCCAAAACAGGTGTACTGTTTATTACCAGGATAAGAGTATACAAGTACAGTGATAAAGATTTAGGTCAGTGCTTTGTTCCAGCTGTAATCTTGTCCGTAGTTTTAGGTGAAGCTCCAGCAAATGACAAAGATAGAGCAAACGTTAAATAGGCACATACAAAACATTCCACGCTGTCAATAAGTGACAGCAGTCTGACAACCAATGACAGCACCCAAGTGTGACAGACAATTAGTGATGACAGCAAATCAGTGGTGACATACAAGGTGAACCCACAACAACAGGAAGTGACCCAGGTAGACAGTAGGATACTATCCTAAGGAGGATAGGCTCCCGAACGTTACAGTAGCTTCCTCGTAGCGTTGGGCGATGCTACTGGAGCAAAAATATCGTTATTATGGGATGTCGATCTTGTTGGTCCAGTTCCAGGTTGTATAATACTATATACGTCCAAATCATGTTGTTTATCGAGTTATTGGCAACGGATCGCTATCCAGTGTATCAAGCTGGAGTCCCGCGAGCGATACCGAGTGGCCGGACGAAATATGGGTGAGCACCACTTCCGGCCGCTCACTTCCGGTTTTGGCACCTCGCCGATCGGCCACCAGATGGCGGTCTTGCACCGTTGGAGAGTTGAGAGGAGATCTACAAGACCCGTCAAGTCTCCGTGGGTGAACTATGATTGCCATGACAGTTTTTGAAATATTATCTCAAAGACGCTGTACGACGTCATTGGCAGATTACGCATGGCGAGGAATATATATTGAAATTCTTTATTCGGAATAACCCCTTGAGATGTAGCATCTCGTTTTCGAGGGGATCCTAAAACACGTCATTGGCGATTAAAGGGTTAACAGATTGCAGAATGGGTACAGTGACCGTCACAGGCCCGGATTGATTGATTGATTGATTGATTGAAAACTTTATTAACAGATTGCAGAATGGGTACAGTGACCGTCACAGGCCCGGATTGATTGATTGATTGATTGAAAACTTTATTAACAGATTGCAGATGGGTACAGTGACGTCACAGGCCCGGATTGATTGATTGATTGAAAACTTTATTAACAGATTGCAGAATGGGTACAGTGACCGTCACAGGCCCGGATTGATTGATTGATTGATTGATTGATTGATTGATTGATTGAAAACTTTATTAACAGATTGCAGAATGGGTACAGTGACCGTCACAGGCCCGGATTGATTGATTGATTGATTGAAAACTTTATTAACAGATTGCAGAATGGGTACAGTGACCGTCACAGGCCCGGATTGATTGATTGAAAACTTTATTAACAGATTGCAGAATGGGTACAGTGACCGTCACAGGCCCGGATTGATTGATTGATTGATTGATTGAAAACTTTATTAACAGATTGCAGAATGGGTACAGTGACCGTCACAGGCCCAGATTGATTGATTGATTGAAAACTTTATTAACAGATTGCAGATGGGTACAGTGACCGTCACAGGCCCGGATTGATTGATTGAAAACTTTATTAACAGATTGCAAAATGGGTACAGTGACCGTCACAGGCCCGGATTGATTGATTGATTGATTGATTGATTGATTGATTGATTGAAAACTTTATTAACAGGTTGCAGATGGGTACAGTGACCGTCACAGGCCTGGATTGATTGAGTGATTGATTGATTGAAAACTTTATTAACAGATTGCAGAATGGGTACAGTGACCGTCACAGGCCCGGATTGATTGATTGATTGATTGAAAACTTTATTAACAGATTGCAGTCTTCAACCCTAGTTAGTGCAGTTGGTAAGGAATTCCATGCAGTCATGGCTCTATACATCACAGTTCTTTTCATTGCATTTGTTCTTGGCATCTTTACAGTACATCTTTCCATTGACACATGCCTGGTGGAGTAACTGTGTCTGTTGATTGTGAATTGTATCTCATCATATAGACAAGCAGGTTTTTTGTTCTTATATATATTTCTAAAAAACATTATGATATTTACATTTAGTCTTTGTTCTACCATTAACCATGACAGTTTTTCATGCATGCTTACTATGTTTGACCTTTTCCTACAATTCAGAGCAAGGCGCGCTGCTTTGTTCTGTGTCATTTGTAGTTTTCCCAGTTTTTCTCTTCCAGCAATGAATGAATGAATGAATGAAAACTTTATTTAACAGATTGCAGAATGGGTACAATACAGTACGGCTCAATACACACAATTGTTAAGGGGATGCAGACCAGAGAAAGACGTTTGTCTTGTTTACATCAGGGTCCCCCATTTTCATTTCATATTGTAGCACTTCCCCAGATCCCCGGACAGTAATCCAGATGTGAAAGGATCAGAGCCTGGATAACATGGATCACTGACTCTGGAGTTAGGAATTCTGCACATCTTCTAATTAAAGCCAAATCTCTCCCCATCTTTTTTGTTATGTTATTTATATGCGTTGACCAGTTCAGATGACTGTCCAATGTTATACCTAGTAGCTGTGCTTCTTCTACCTGTTAAATTTCAGTTCCCCCATCATTATTTATATTATATATATATATGAGCAGCGTGTTGGACGCATCACAGCCTCTTCCTGCCACAAACTCAGGCTGTCAAAGTCCATGTCTCTGTCCGTGGTCAGAGACATTTGCAGCCCCACCAGGAAGAGGTTGGACTACATCGCAGCCATAAAATATGGCATTGATAACGAGGACAACGCATATGAGTATCTAGCACACATTTTGTCTGGATCCCCACCTCCACACACCATGCCCAGTGAGATCACTATTACCCATCCTGGGCCACACTCTGGCCATAAGATCACTAAGCCTTTCCTGGCTGCGTCCCCAGATAAACTGAGAGCTGGTCTGGGCGCTATCAGAGACCAACAAGATTACTGTGTGGCTGAGGACTTTACACTAAAGCCTCAACACCCCTACTACACCCAGGTACAGCTGCAAATGTACGTGACCAGACGTACATATGCCGATCTTCTTATCTGGTCTCCCATTGATGCTGTGTGCATTAGAGTAGCACACAATGAGGCCTTCACTGACCAACTTGTGCTGCACCTTGAGGGTCTTTGGACAGGATTTGTGTTTCCTGAACTGCTGCAGAGAAACCTCGAGGCACAGGTACCAATGTTACCCACCAAACAGGAGCAACAGGCGGCCAGCAGCACAAGCACTCCAGTCTACTGCTTGTGTAAAACAACAACAGAATCAGAGAGCATGGTTGGCTGTGACACCTGTGATGACCCAGGTGATGATCCATCCCAGGTGTCTAAACCTCAAAAGGCTACCGAAAAGCAAGACGTGGTATTGCCCGGAGTGCAGAAAAAAGAAAAATAAGTTTTGTACCATAGAAGAGATGGATGTTGACAATAAATGTATTTTAGTTACACTTACATTTTATTGTGTATGTTTTTTTTTGTAAGATAGTCTACTACACCATAACAATATTTACACAAAACATTTACTACACGCTGTAACACAATCATTGTAATCTGGCTCACAGGGCAAAGACAGTAGGCCTACACTGCAAAAAATAAAATTGTATCAAGTGAAAATATCTTGTATTTGATCAAATATTGAGTAGAATATCTTTTGCAGATACTTTTGCTTATTATACTATTTCCCCCTGATTGGTCAATTTAATCTTGTTTTACTTACAATGGCAAATTATCAGCGAGATCTAACGCAAAACATCTGCAATAATAATCCTAGTCCTGTATCACAGGTCAATCACAAATGTCTCTCTAATCTTTGAGAACAATGCTGTCTCCCAGATTCACCAAAGCAGCACAGACTCGGATGATCTTGTCGATGCTGCTGTATTGATCACGATTGGCTTCACCTGCTAGACTCTGAACACAACTAATTGGAACTGGACCCTTTAGTATTGTGTATCGGTTCTTGACTAGTCCAATCACCCTCTCAATGTGGATCCGCACTGATGAGATTTTCCGGGCTCTCACCACCTCCTCTGCAGACAGCTGCTTCTTGTTCCTCGTAAATGGGGGTAGAATGAGTTGTGCACCGCAAACAGATGCAAAGTCATCCTCGAGTGTGAAACCCCTGTCTGCCAGGATCTGATCCCCGGGCATGGGACACAAATCAATCAATCAATCCGGGCCTGTGACGGTCACTGTACCCATTCTGCAATCTGTTAATAAAGTTTTCAATCAATCAATCAATCAACCAATCCGGGCCTGTGACGGTCACTGTACCCATTCTGCAATCTGTTAATAAAGTTTTCAATCAATCAATCAATCAATCCGGGCCTGTGACGGTCACTGTACCCATTCTGCAATCTGTTAATAAAGTTTTCAATCAATCAATCAATCAATCCGGGCCTGTGACGGTCACTGTACCCATTCTGCAATCTGTTAATAAAGTTTTCAATCAATCAATCAATCCGGGCCTGTGACGGTCACTGTACCCATTCTGCAATCTGTTAATAAAGTTTTCAATCAATCAATCAATCAATCCGGGCCTGTGACGGTCACTGTACCCATTCTGCAATCTGTTAATAAAGTTTTCAATCAATCAATCAATCAATCAATCAATCAATCAATCAATCAATCAATCAATCAATCAATCAATCCGGGCCTGTGACGGTCACTGTACCCATTCTGCAATCTGTTAATAAAGTTTTCAATCAATCAATCAATCAATCAATCCGGGCCTGTGACGGTCACTGTACCCATTCTGCAATCTGTTAATAAAGTTTTCAATCAATCAATCAATCCCGCACGTTGCAATACTCCAATTCAGCCATTGGGTGGGACGGTCAAGTGACCCTGTGTCGGTCACGTGACCCAAATCAGCCAATGGGAGCGAGGGTCCTGAGAGTGTCTTAGTGGGAGGAGCCTCGTATGGGTCCTGAGAGTGTCTTCGGTCCTGAGAGTGTCATGTTCTCCGGTCCTGCAGCTGGATACTATTGGTGTGGGCTGCCTAGGTTGTGGGCGGGCATTGGCTCCAACCACAGAGCCAATCGGATCACTATCCGCTCCATCCTCGCATCGTGACGTCACGTTGCGAGTCAAATCAGGATGCCCTAATTAAATCGAGCAGGAAATGGTCGGATCTGAATGAGAGCAATCCACCAATATGGTATTTAGATACAAAAACACATTGATACTAACTCCTATTACTATAATACAATGCTAGAGACTCAAAAAAGACATTTATAATGCATGTCACCCTACTGCCACAGACATCATGTTGTCATACAGGTAAAGATGAGATTCCACGTGGCTTCTCCCTGTTTCCAGCCCCGAGAGGTCCGGATGTGTCACCGTGCGCTGTGTCGTTTAGGGAGAGAAAGTGGAAACTCAGAGAAGATGAAAAAAAATGGTGTGGTATATTGTATTCTGTATTGTATATATTCTTCAGGCAAAGCCGTTGCAGTGGCTTAAACGAGGAAATATTGTGCACTTAGCACGTTTACATAATTGTTTTGTCGAAACAGGAAAGCCTGTAGCCTTCCTGTACTTCCGTTTGCACACTTTAGGAGGCATAGCTTTACCAGCCTACTCTATGGGTTATAGCATCATAGCATTGGGACCAAGTAAGGTTTCATCGATAATCCAATGTACAGTTACCCCCACCCCGCCTACCCACCCCCCCCCCCACCCAACCACCTCCAATGTACAGTCCCCCCCCCCCCCCCACCTACCCAACCCCCCCTCCCACCCCACCTCCTCCAATGTACAGTTTCTTCGTCAAATGTATATACTCTCTTTTTTTAGACTCTTTTTGTATCACAAACAGTACTGTATTTGTAAATCTGGGATGTCATAAATGTATAGATGTAGTATACTGTCTATCTGTATGTCATGTATGTCATATATGTTATGATTTGAAAATGGAGGACCCTGATGTAAACAAGACAAAAGTCTTTCTCTGGTCTGCATCCCCTTAACAATTGATTGTATTGAGCTGTACTCTATTGTACCCATTCTGCAATCTGTTAATCAATCAATCTTCGTTGTGTTATTGGCTTGAAGCTCTTAGACCCGCCTTTTAGGCAAAATGATTGGACGGCTCCTCGGAAGCCCCGCCCTCATTGGTGTATAACTTTCCCTTTTCCTTGACCTGCTTGAGGGGCTTCTGCTGTGTTTCACTCCGTCTTCGAATCCAATTCAAGGTCCTTAAGAGGTTTTAAAGCACTTAAAAAAACACGTGCACACACACACACCGCCCGGGCGGGCGGGCGGGCGGGCAGGCAGGCAGGCAGGCAGGCAGGCAGGCAGGCAGGCAGGCAGGCAGGCAGGCAGGCAGGCAGGCAGGCAGGCAGGCAGGCAGGCAGGCAGGCAGGCAGGCAGGCAGGCAGGCAGGCAGGCAGGCAGGCGGTGGTGGTGATCCTGAGGAAAAAAGAAACACAGAAAGAGCGAAGCACAAAATAAATTACTTTAGAGGGATCATTTCTCAAAGACAGGCCTGAACGTTTTAATGATCTGATGAAGAGTGACTGCAGAACCAAACTCATAGCCAAGCTCAGGGACCTGGGCTTGAACTATGAACTCTGCCAGTGGGTCTTGGACTTCCTGACGGGCAGACCCCAGGTGGTAAGAGCAGGCAACTGCACCTCCTCATCCATCACGCTCAACATAGGGGCCCCCCAGGGCTGTGTTCTGAGCCCCCTCCTCTACTCCCTGTACACACATGACTGCGTGGCACAGCGGAACAACAACACAATCATCAAATTTGCTGATGACACAGTAGTGGTGGGCCTGATCTCTGCCAACGACGAGAGGGCCTACCTGGAAGAGGTAGATAATCTGTCACTGTGGTGTCAGGAGAACTGCCTCTCCCTGAACGTCAGCAAAACAAAAGAGATGATTGTGGACTTCAGGAGGTCGGGGGTCAAGGACTACAGCCCCCTCAGCATTAACGGGGCACCGGTTGAGAGAGTGAACAGTTTCAAGTACCTCGGAGCCCACATATCCGAGGACTTGACATGGACCACACACATTGACAGTGTTGTGAACAATGCACGACAACGCCTCTACTTCATCAGGCGCCTAAGGAAGTTCCAAGTCAGTCAGAAGATCCTTAAGAACTTCTACTCATGTACAATAGAGAGCATCCTGACTGGCAACATCACCTCCTGGTTTGGGAATAGCACTGCACAAGACCGTAGCAGACTACAAAGAGTGACACGTTCAGCCGAACGCACAATTGGAGGGGGGCTTCCCACCCTCCAGAACATTTACAACAAGCGGTGCAGGGGTAAGGCTAAGAGAATCATCAAGGACTCCAGCCACCCGAACAACTGCCTCTTTGAACTGCTGCGGTCATGCAAGCGATACCGGAGTCTTAAGGCGAGCACAGAAAGACTCAGAAGAAGCTTCTATCCCCAGGCCATCAGGCTGCTCAACGAACAATAAACACTATGCAACAACCATCAAATGCACACAGCACACACACCCACAAGCACACACTCACTTTAAACAAACAACACACTGCAGCACCCACTCTCCACACTTTAGATCACCTAAACACACTTTATATTTATTGGTAAAGGATTTGCACTACAACTCGTACACCTTACTGTAAATTGTACCTAAATTGTACCTCATCCCATTTCTGCTTTGCACTATATAGTATTGTATATTAGTACATTGCATAGTATATTGTATATTGTATGGTAACTCAGTTACTTATATTCTGCATCGAACATTGTACATATGTCTATACTGAACACTGTGACCTCTACTTTTACTTCTATTTTACATGCTATACTATTTTATTTCATACTTATCTTGTCTAGCACAGTCTCTGGAGCGTAACAGTAAGAACCATTTTGTATAAAAGTATTCTGTACTTCTGTATGACAACTATTAAAGAAACTTGAAACTTGATATACAGCAGAGCTGGTGAGTAGATGGCAGGCAGGTGTGGTTGCTGAGCAGGTGAGTGGAATGGTTACCAGGAAGCTGCCCATATATGGTCTGCAGGAAGCTGCTCGCCTGAGCTGACACACAGACGGGGACAGACAGGAGAAACACAGGGGCAGGGAAGACACAGGAGCTGCTGAATCATGACACAAAAGTGGTACCATGTTAAATTACTCATACCATTAATACCATGGCCGGGACCATTGTAAAACCGAAATAGCCGCCATACTACCCTTTTTAAGGGTTGCAATTGCTCAGTGTTAGGCAACTTACTCATGAAATTGAAAACTACTCAATAGTCAGGACTCAGGAGGGATAGAAACCAGTATGGAGGTGGCGTCTGCATGTATATACACAAGGATACCAAATACATCAACCGTACTGACCTTAACCATGATGAAATTGAAACTGTTTGGATTGAAATCTTATTAGACAGGGCGAAACCAGTACTAGTAGGCACAATATATAGACCGCCAGAACAGAGTGGCTTTTATGACACACTTGATGGGTGTTTAGCTGGGGTGGAGGGGGTAGAAAAAATTCTTATTGGGGACTGGAACACGGATATGCTGCGTAAAGCAGCACCCGTCTTCAAGGCCTTCAGTAGATTTTCTGATCTGCACGGTTTCAGCCAGCTAATCACCCAACCCACAAGGGTATGTGATTCGACACAAACCACCATTGACCTCATTTTGACCTCTGACAAGTCCATGATCTCCAATAAAGGGGTGATAGCATGCGGGTTAAGTGATCATTATATGATTTTCTGTACGCGCAAAAAGCTAAAACAGAAGGCCGGCTGTCACAAAACAGTCACATCTAGAGACCTCAAAACTTACTCTAGAGAGGCCTTTAACCTAGAACTGGGGAGCTTGGACTGGTCAGATGAACTCAGTGGTACACAGGTTGAAGAAACATGGCTTGGATTCAAAACCAAATTCACAGCAATACTAAACAACATCGCACCCATAAGAACCACCAGGGTTAAAAATCGCGCTGAGCCATGGATGCACACTGAAATACTGGCCGCTATGAAAACCAGAGACAAAAAATGCTCTGAAATTCATAAAAGTCAGACAAAGCTTTCCAAAAGCTCAAACAGTGAACTCCAAGCCCACGTGGTTGAACTAAAAATTCAAAGAAACAGACTAAGAAATGACGTAAACACCATGATCAGAACCGCAAAAAGAAATTTCATCAACGACAAAACCGAGGAAAACAAAAACAAACCCTGCAAACTTTGGAAATTACTCAATAATCAACTAGGCTGCAGTAAAAAACTTAAAACCAGATTCTCAAACATAAACATAAAGACGGACAACACGCTCATCACAGACAAGCTGGATGTAGCCAATTACTTAAACATCTTCTTCATAAACATAGCCACAACACTGGTAAACAAACGACCCTCCCACTCAGGGCATTATGGGGTAGAACACATAGTAGCATACTACAAAAACCTAGGGGTCCACAAAGATGACTTCAAACTTGAAATGGTAACAACTGATGAGGTACTCAAAAAATTGAGCGCCCTCCAACCTAACAAGGCCACTGGCCATGACAACATCCCCTCCAAATCCCTCAGAGACGCAGCAGCCGCCATCACCCCAGTCATCACACACATAATAAACCTCTCTATAAAACAGGGACACGTCCCCAAGGACTTCAAAATTGCGAGAGTGACCCCTCTGCACAAAAAGGGCAGCAAATTAGACCCAGGCAACTACCGCCCTGTTTCTATTCTTACCTCCATCTGGAAAGTCATGGAGAAAATAGTCTACGAACAGGTCGAAAAGTACCTGGCGGAAAAAAATCTAATCTACGAATTCCAATCTGGCTTCAGAACGTCCCACTCCACTGACACATGCCTCCTCTATTTGAACGACCACATCAAACAAGAGGTGGACGCGGGCAAATACTGCGGCATGGTCATGCTGGACCTACAAAAGGCCTTCGACACTGTCAATCACTCCATTCTGATGGACAAGCTAAAAGCAATTGGTTTTGATAGCTTATCAGTGAGCTGGATGCAATCCTACCTGGAGGGGAGAGAACAGATGGTAGAGGTAAACGGTACTCTATCCCCCCCCCCCCTCACAGTGAGCTGTGGTGTTCCACAAGGAAGCATACTAGGACCGCTACTCGTCCTAATTTATGCAAATGACATGTCGTCAGCCTGTGACTGCAACTTGTTCCTGTTTGCGGACGACTCAGCCCTGCTGGTCTCTGACAAGAACAAGTTGCAGGTTGAAAAAACCCTTAGCACAGAACTAGGCAAAATCTGCATATGGCTCGCTGATAACAAACTATCATTACACATGGGCAAAACAGAGTCCATTCTCTTCGGTTCAAATAACAAACTCAGCAAGACCGACGGCTTCTCAGTTACAGTGGGTGACAATATTGTCACAAGGAAAGACGAAATTACCTACCTGGGTTCCATCCTAGAGGCAAATCTTTCCTGTGACAAAATGGCATCCAATGTAATAAAAAAAGTCAACCAACGAACTAGATTTTTGTACCGGATCTCCTCTCTGGTAAACAAGAATACCCTGAAGACTCTGGCAGGAGCACTCATTCAAGGGTACTACGACTATGCGTGCACCTCATGGTACCAAAGCACCTCAAAGGCGCTTAAAACAAAATTACAAACATCACAAAACAAACTGGTCAGACTACTACTTGACCTGAACCCCAGAACCCACCTCACCCCTGCCCACTTTGACAACCTAGGATGGCTTAGAGTAGACAACAGAGTACAGCAACTTGCAATGGGCCTGGTCTACAAGATACACTATACGACCGGGGTGCCCATGTACATGTCAAAATACTTCCCAAAGGTCAGTGAATACCACAACCACTACACCAGAGGAAGCTCAACAAATCATGTAAAACCCAGATTCGGCTCAAACAAGGGACTAAACACGTTTTGCAATTATGCCACAACAATGTGGAACGCCCTACCCAAAGCTGTAAAGGAATGTGAATCACTACCCACATTCAAAACCGCTCTTAAAGAGCACCTACGGGAGGCTGCAATTCGAAACTGGCCACCGTAAATGCCCAAAACCCCCACCATGTTATGGTTTGTAACCGACCCCAATCGCACAACACAAGACAGGTATGAGAGTAAGCCAAAACAGGGCATTTATTCAATACATAACAAAAGGCGGCACTGTCCCTTTAAGGGAAAACACAAAAACACTGGAGTCAAAGAAAATAGGGAAAATGCGGCACTGTGCCTTTAAGAGGCGAACAGGCTAAGGGGCTAAGGCTAAGGGACAGGGCCAGGGCAAAATGTCAGGGCAGGACCAGGGGCACTGGAGAGGGGGAACAGGGACAGAGGCCCGGAGAGGCAGGCTGGAGACAGGGACAGAGAACAGGGTTAAGGCCTTGGACAGGGCGAGGGCCAGAGCTGCTTACAGGGATGGCAGGGTTCCGACGGCGGAAGCCTGGCACGGAGATCCTCCTCGGAAGCTGCCGACGGGCAGCGCAGAACACCGGGGTCCCAGAGGACCGGGGCGAAGAGACGCATCCTCCAGTGGAACTAGGAAGCGATGCGCGCCGGCTTGACGTCTGGAGTGGGAGTGCGCCGGCTTGACGTCTGGAGTGGGAGCGCGCCGGCTTGACGTCTGGAGTGGGAACACCACTCCAGGCCTGGCACGGAGATCCCCCCTCGGATGCTGCAGACGGGCAGCACGGAACACCGGGGTCCCAGGGGACCGGGGCGAAGAGACGCATCCTCCCGTGGAATAGGAAGCGATGCGCACCGGCTTGACGTCTGGAGTGGGAGCGCGATGGCTTGACGTCTGGAGTGGGAACACCACTCCAGGCCTGGCACGGAGATCCCCCCTCGGATGCTGCAGACGGGCAGCGCAGAACACCGGGGTCCCAGGGGACCGGGGCGAAGAGACGCATCCTCCCGTGGAATAGGAAGCGATGCGCGCCGGCTTGACGTCTGGAGTGGGAACACTGGAAAACCTCCCGTAGAGGGTTAGAGAGCGCAGACGGTGTCCCACTCCAGGCAAACGGCGATAGGTGGTGATGGCTGGCACGTCGTCTCACGCCGGAGACGCGGCAGGTGATGGTAACGTCCAGGACTCCATGAACACTGAACACAGATAAAGATACAGAGTCCAGAACACCGAACCAGCATACAGAACGACCCGACGAGGACTGGAGGGGAGGTCCAGGTATTTAAAGCCCTATGGGGCGCTAATCATAAACTATGAACAGCTGTGAAAGGTAGTCCAAGGGTGGGGGCTGGAGAAGAGCAGAGGAGAGTAAAACATCACAAGGGTGGGGGCTGTTGAGGAGAGTAGACAGGGAAAGTCCAAAGGTGGGGGCTGGTGAGGTGAGGAGACAGGGAATTAAAGGTCCAGGGAACAGGCGAAACCTCACACACCACCTCCTAATAGACAGTCTCCTCCCCACCGCATGTATATATTCCCTCCCCGCCGTATGTATATTTCTCTCCCACCCACCCACCCCCTCCTAATGTACAGTCCCCTCCCCATCATATGTATATACTCTGTCAGGATCTAGGGGTAACAGTACTGTATATTTGAATACCGTTTATGTCACAAATGTATCAGTACTAAATACCTATATGTCCCTATGCCATAAATGTCATGTATGTTGTGTATGTCATAAATGTCTATATGAATTGAAAATGGGGGACCCTGATGGAAACAAGACAAACGTCTTTCTCAGGTCTGCATCCCCTTAACAATTGTATGTATTGAGCAGTACTGTATTGTACACATTCTGCAATCTGTTAAATAAAGTTTTCATTCATTCATTCATTCATTCATTCATGAAGTGTAATTAGTTCCTTATTACGGATTACTCCTTTAAAAAGTTATCAAAATTACTTTACTGATTATTTGTATAAGTAATTAGATATTACTTGTTACGTTACTTGTTACTTAACCCCTCCTCCGAAAAAGTTGTGTACAACCTATTTATCTTCTGATGTCAGCTGTGGTGGAAACAAAGTCTACCTCCCTGAGTGTGGACTTCAAATTAGCTTCCATCACCGCATATTCTCTCATATAGGTATACAGCCAGCAAACACTTTTCTCTGTGGCTGCTCGACATTGTCCAAATGAGGGCGAGTCAACTGTGGAAATAGCGGTAACCTCTCCTCGACGATATACCCAGTGACAAGCTTATTCTGACCTTCTCCACTCACAGGTGGTGTTCGCCCTGATCTTAGACCCATGTTTCTGTTGTTTTGCTGGCACTGATAGAGAAATAAATATTGTGTCTGTTACTATGCTTGAGTAAATTGTAATGAACCAAAGGAGAATATCAATTATTATTATTATTCGTTTTTTTTCCATCTTTGACAATGAATAACACCATGCTAACATGCGCCGAGATATTTATGAACTTATATTTGGCTAATAACACTAACAATAACACAATCATTGGTAAACAAACACGGTCCTGAAAATATTCCCTTTGACTGCTGTTTTGATAGGGTTAGGGTATCTACATTAATGAATACGGACTGTATTGATCTATTTATGACGTGATATCCATTGGGCTTAAGGGGTTAATATGTCTGTGTCTTTTTCCAAGCTGTTTCTGAGCGATGCTTGAACACGGCCACACTGCAGGTTCTGGGTGGGTACCAGGAGCCGTGCCGACTTGAAATTCAAGAAGGAAAGGTCAGAGCGGTGGGTTTTCCCCACCAGAGCAGCGGCAGAGGCCCTGCTGGCCTGTTGTTACGCTTCTTTGTTCCAGACGACCAGACAAGAGTGACTCTCAAGTCCAGGGGATCAAGCAGAGTCATTATGCAGCCCACACACACACACACACACACACACACAAACTACTAAAGGCAAATTGAGTCTCCTTTTGACAGCCATGCATTTTTTACATTTTGTAGGTCACAAAATGTCATCCATCAATCTTGAGAACAATGTCATGATGGGGTGTTTGATGGGGTGCAGGATGTGCAACTGAACCAGTGGTGATTGGGTGCCCAGACAGAAGCCCCTCCCCACCCAGACAGAGGCCCCACCCACCTTTATGAAGGAGTATCATTGTGTTTCCAAAAAAGTTGCAAAACATAGTTACAATATACTGTACAAACTTAACAAGATAATATCATCAACAACATAATGTACAACTGGTTAATTTGGTCCGACATGTTTGATGCGTCTTCAGTGCATTTGTCGTGTGTATGCTGCATGTACCTATATCTCCAAATAAATTCAAGTCAAGTAACTTTATTTTCCGCAAGTAACTTACTTGACACATACGACAATCACAGGACAAGCAAAACTCCACTTTTAAGGAATAAGAGGAAAAAGATCAAAGGATCAAAACCAGAGTATACTCAGGTTTTGGCGCTCAACGGTTGGCGACGAAACCCAACTATATTCGGGTTTGGCGCAGAAAGGGTTAAAGAACAGGGAAAGGTTATAAGTGAGGAGGTTGTTGCAGTGAAGGCAGGCAGGCAGGCGGGCAGGCAGGCAGGCAGGCAGGCGGGCAGTGGTGATCCTGAGGAAAAAAGAAACACACAATGAGCGAAGCACAAAATAAATTACTTTAGAGGGATAATTTCTCAAAGACAGGCCTGAACGTTTTAATGATCTGATGAAGAGTGACTGCAGAACCAAACTCATAGCCAAGCTCAGGGACCTGGGCTTGAACTATGACCTCTGCCAGTGGGTCTTGGACTTCCTGACGGGCAGACCCCAGGTGGTAAGAGCAGGCAACTGCACCTCCTCATCCATCACGCTCAACATAGGGGCCCCCCAGGGCTGTGTTCTGAGCCCCCTCCTCTACTCCCTGTACACACATGACTGCGTGGCACAGCGGAACAACAACACAATCATCAAATTTGCTGATGACATAGTAGTGGTGGGCCTGATCTCTGCCAACGACGAGAGGGCCTACCTGGAAGAGGTAGAGAATCTGTCACTGTGGTGTCAGGAGAACTGCCTCTCCCTGAACGTCAGCAAAACAAAAGAGATGATTGTGGACTTCAGGAGGTCGGGGGTCAAGGACTACAGCCCCCTCAGCATCGACGGGGCACCGGTTGAGAGAGTGAACAGTTTCAAGTACCTCGGAGCCCACATATCCGAGGACTTGACATGGACCACACACATTGACAGTGTTGTGAAGAAGGCACGACAACCCCTCTACTTCCTCAGGCGCCTAAGGAAGTTCCAAGTCAGTCAGAAGATCCTTAAGAACTTCTACTCATGTACAATAGAGAGCATCCTGACTGGCAACATCACCTCCTGGTTTGGGAATAGCACTGCACAAGACCGTAGCAGACTACAAAGAGTGACACGTTCAGCCGAACGCACAATTGGAGGGGGGCTTCCCACCCTCCAGAACATTTACAACAAGCGGTGCAGGGGTAAGGCTAAGAGAATCATCAAGTACTCCAGCCACCCGAACAACTGCCTCTTTGAACTGCTGCGGTCAGGCAAGCGATACCGGAGTCTTAAGGCGAGCACAGAAAGACTCAGAAGAAGCTTCTATCCTCAGGCCATCAGGCTGCTCAACGAACAATAAACACTATGCAACAACCATCAAATGCACACAGCACACACACCCACAAGCACACACACTCACTTTAAACAAACAACACACTGCAGCACCCACTCTCCACACTTTAGATCACCTAAACACACTTTATATTTATTGGTAAAGGATTTGCACTACAACTCGTACACCTTACTGTAAATTGTACCTAAATTGTACCTCATCCCATTTCTGCTTTGCACTATATAGTATTGTATATTAGTACATTGCATAGTATATTGTATATTGTATGGTAACTCAGTTACTTCTATTCTGCATCGAACATTGTACATATGTCTATACTGAACACTGTGACCTCTACTTTTACTTGTATTTAACATGCTATACTATTTTATTTCATACTTATCTTGTCTAGCACAGTCTCTGGAGTGTAACAGTAAGAAGCATTTTGTATAAAAGTATTCTGTACTTCTGTATGACAACTATTAAAGAAACTTGAAACTTGATATACTGCAGAGCTGGTGAGTAGATGGCAGGCAGGTGTGGTTGCTGAGCAGGTGAGTGGAATGGTTACCAGGAAGCTGCCCATATATGGTCTGAAGAAAGCTGCTCGCCTGAGCTGACACACAGACATGGACAGACAGGAGAAACACAAGGGCAGGGAAGACACAGTAGCTGCTGAATAATGACACAAAAGTGGTACCATGGTAAATTACTCATACCATGAATACCATGGCCGGGACCATTGTAAAACCGAAATAGCCACCATACTTGTTATGGTTTGTAACCGACCCCAATCGCACAACACAAGACAGGTATGATGGTTTGCCAAGAAAGATATTTATTGAGAACAGGGAAAAAGGGCACTGTCCCTTTAAGGGAGAAAACACAAAACACTGGAATAACACAAGAGGGGAAGGTAAAGTGCCCTTAAGAGGCGGGCAGGAAAAGGGAACACTAAGGGAAGGTTAATGAACGCTAGGGGAAACATTAAAGGAACGCTAGGGGAAGGTTAAAGGAACAGAGGAACTAGAGACTAGGAGATGTCGGGACAAGGAGAGCTAGGGAACAGGAGAACTGGGGACTAGGAGAACTAGGGACAAGGAACTAGGTGGAACTAGAAGGGGAGGACTTGGGACCAGGAACTAGGTGGAACTAGAAAGGGGAGGACTAGGGACAGAGGGGACTGAGGCCCGCGGAGGCGGGCTGGGGACAGGGAGGACTGGGAGGACTGGTGGGAAAACATCTGGGCCGCTCTGCAGAACAGAGGAGAGGGTTAATATTCAAAGGGAACAAACAGAGCAGATGCAGAACAGTCCAAATAAACAAAGTAACAAAGTAATAATATATTCGTGTGACAAACACACAGGGGGAGATGTTATGTCCAAAAGTACTATCTAAGTGAGAACAAAAAAAGGAGGCATTACGCTGGGTGAGTGACATCACAATCAAAACTCACCCAAGCGTATGCGGAATGGTACAGGAACGCAGCGGGACGGGGGCAAGAGGCATTACGCTGGGTGAGTGACATCACAATCAAAACTCACCCAGGCGTATGCGTAATGGTACAGGGACAGCAGCGGGACGAGGGCAAGAGGCATTACGCTGGGTGAGTGACATCACAATCAAAACTCACCCAGGCGTATGCGTAATGGTGCAGGAACAGCAGCGGGACGGGGGCAAGAGGCATTACGCTGGGTGAGTGACATCACAATCAAAACTCACCCAGGCGTATGCGTAATGGTACAGGAAACGCAGCGGGACGGGGGCAAGAGGCATTACGCTGGGTGAGTGACATCACAATCAAACTCACCCAGGCGTATGCGTAATGGTGCAGGAACAGCAGCGGCGGCGAGGGTGTCGCCACCGGGTAGCTGGCTGTCCGAGCCGAGGAACAGAGTGCTGGAACAGCGGCGGTGGCGAGGGTGTCGTCAACCGGGTAGCCGCTGTCGGAGCCGAGGAACAGAGTGCTGGAACAGCGGCGGTGGCGAGGGTGTCGTCCACCGGGTAGCCGCTGTCGGAGCCGAGGAACAGGGTGCTGGAACAGCGGCGGTGGCGAGGGTGTCGTCCACCGGGTAGCCGCTGTCGGAGCCGAGGAACAGGGTGCTGGAACAGCGGCGGTGGCGAGGGTGACGTCCACCGGGTAGCCGCTGTCGGAGCCGAGGAACAGGGTGCTGGAACAGCGGCGGTGGCGAGGGTGTCGTCCACCGGGTAGCCGCTGTCGGAGCCGAGGAACAGGGTGCTGGAACAGCGGCGGTGGCGAGGGTGTCGTCCACCGGGTAGCCGCTGTCGGAGCCGAGGAACAGAGTGGCGCGCCACACCTTGGTGTGCACGTCGGAACCGAGAGACGCCTCGGGGTGCGTCTGCGAGGAGGAGTGTGCCAAGCACGAGGATCCTTGGAAGATACGCGTTGCGCGCTGGAGACTGGAGAGCGTGCCAAGCCCTTGAAGATGCGGGTTGCGCGCTGGTGACTGGAGAGCGTGCCAAGCAAGAGGATCCTTGGAAGATGCGCGTTGCGCGCTGGAGACTGGAGAGCGTGCCAAGCCCTTGCAGATGCGCGTTGCGCGCTGGTGACTGGAGAGCGTGCCAAGCCCTTGCAGATGCGCGTTGCGCGCTGGTGACTGGAGAGCGTGCCAAGCCCGAAGGTCTAGGAGATGCGCGTCTGCGCGCTGGTCGGGAGAGCGTGCCAAGCTCGAAGGTCTAGGAGATGCGCGTCTGCGCGCTGGTCGGGAGAGCGTGCCAAGCTCGAAGGTCTAGGAGATGCGCGTCTGCGCGCTGGTCGGGAGAGCGTGCCAAGCTCGAAGGTCTAGGAGATGCGCGTCTGCGCGCTGGTCGGGAGAGCGTGCCAAGCTCGAAGGTCTAGGAGATGCGCGTCTGCGCGCTGGTCGGGAGAGCGTGCCAAGCTCGAAGGTCTAGGAGATGCGTCAGGACAAACAGCTGCGCGGGGGTCTGCAGTGGAACGCTGGGGTGCCTCCCGTGGAAGTACAGGGAGCGCAGACCAGTCTCCTCCACAGGCAACGGCGACAGCTGGCGAAGGCTGGAGCAAACATCTCGACGCCGGAGAATGGAACAGCATAGGCAGACAGAGGATCTCCCGAAAGAGTCTAGATGTTTAGAGAATATGACTCGGCAAGTATACAACACGACCCCACGCCGAAACGAGGGGAAGCGCCCTGGTATTTAAAGCCCACAGGGGAACTAATTAGCCTGCCACCACAGGTGCGAGAGGTAATTGATAATCGAACAGGTGTGGCCACTGAGAGTAAAGAACGAGAGGGTGGGGGCTAGAGAGAGTGAGTAGGGAATTCCTAACAGTAGGCTTAAAGAAGACAGAGAAAGTTGGTGAGCAGCGGGCAAAACCTCACAATACTACCCTTATTAAGGGTTGCAATTGCTCAGTGTTAGGTAACTTACTCCTTTAAAAAGTTATCAAAATTACTTTACTGATTATTTGTATAAGTAATTAGATATTACTTGTTACGTTACTTGTTACTTACCCCCTCCTCCGAAAAAGTTGTGTACAACCTATTTATCTTCTGATGTCAGCTGTGGTGGAAACAAAGTCTACCTCCCTGAGTGTGGACTTCAAATTAGCTTCCATCACCGCATATTCTCTCATATAGGTATACAGCCAGAAAACACTTTTCTCTGTGGCTGCTTGACATTGTCCAAATGAGGGCGAGTCAACTGTGGAAATAGGTAACCTCTCCTCGACGATATACCCAGTGACAAGCTTCTTCTTACCTTCTCCACTCACAGGTGGTGTTCGCCCTGATCTTAGACCCAGTTTCTGTTGTTTTGCTGGCACTGATAGAGGCTTCCCTGTCAGCATCCAGTTCAGCTAACTAGCTACATGCAGCATTTAGTGAGCTGAGTTAGCCGGCTAGTTGGCTTTGAATCCCGGCTGCGGCTAGGTAGCCAGGTAGCTAAATGCCCCGCGACGGTGGTTGAACTGGAGCTAGGTAGCTAAATGCCCCGCAATGGTGGTTGAACTGGAGCTAGGTAACCAGGTAGCTAAATGCCCCGCGACGGTGGTTGAACAACACTGTTTTTTTCACTGGTAGTTTGTGGAAATGAACCAACTTTCCTCTCTTTCACACGGTAAAATTAGTTTGAACAGCCAGGAGCAATACAAAAAGAATCACTGCGGTCCCGTTGTTTGGTAGGCAACGTTGCATTTACTGACACTCCATGTTTACAAGGCAGCTAACCAGCAGGAGCCAAACCAAACCAACACTGTGACGTCAGCAACAAAATGGCGGCGCCCATGGGGAAAACAGGGAAATTATATTTGGTTTTTCAGACAAATAAGCAGGATTTCACATTTGATTATAGGACCCTGTCTTACAACAAACAAACTAGGATCACATTGTTCAATGCTTCATATCCCCTTTAATACAGTCCATATTAATTAATGTAGCGTTTTCTTTTCAAATGTAGCCAAGAGAAAAGACCCTAACCATATCAAAACAGCAGTCAAAGTGTATATTTTCAGCTACTTACCAACACTCACCTGTACTTGCTTTCGAGAGATAAGCTGTGCAAATGCTAAAAGCACATAATGAACGACAATGAATGATCGGTATATAAACAAAGCCATTTCACCTTGTATTTCCTGGAAGAGAACAGACAAGGAGGATGGGAAAGAGGGGGTTTTAGAGGGGACACCGTAGGACATTGCATCGAACGGCGAGCCGCTCCAGAACCGTGTCGGTGGAGCCGAATCGTGTATTGAATGGTTCGGTTCGGTGGGCTGGATAGGCGGAACCGTGGGAACAGGGGGCAGGCCCGGGTTTGAGGAAAGGGGCGTGCGTCATAGTGTGGGCTTCCTCCTGAAATGCATATATAATACATGTGCCCTAGGGTTATGAAACCTACTATAGACTTTACAAACCCAAATAGTGTGGAACCCCCGGAATGTGTTATGCTACTCCTGCTCCTGCTGCCTTGAAAAGGAGAATTACTAACTAGACATGTGTCAGTGACCGACAGCAGGTATATCCCTGAGCATCCCACATTCTCTATCCACTTTTTGTGCACCTAATCCCAGCCGTTGAGCAGTAGTTCATGTTTTTATTGTTATGAGAATAGCACCACCATGAGGCCAAATGACTTCACAGGCCTCTTTGCTATTGTAAGGCAAACATATTTGTCACGTTTGGTGGAAATCTGACACAACGAAGTAATGAATCATGTCATGTTTACCATGGCATATTTCCAAAATGTGATCGGATCTGGCAGTCAAATAGTTTGGCCTATCAATTATCTACATTATACATTTGAAGATGGTGGTCCCCCTATTCCACACAGAAATGTGATCAGAGGGTGGCAATTCCAATATGGTGGACCTCATAGGTCCTCATGGCAAAGTGCCTCTGGATACCAGTTTCATGACTGTACGACTAATGGAGGTAAACACTTTTGAAAATGTAAGGTTTGGCCTGATGATGGCGCTAAATGAAAGGTCATGGGGTCACCTAAATCATTAAGCTTCTTCCTCTAGGGGCCATGAATGTGCACAACAAATTACAAAAGCTTTGAACAAAAAGGTAGTGGAGATATCCTATTTCTAAAACTGAATGCATTATACTGGTGAGGTTCTGTTAACATATGTGAATGTAACCCATTGAAATTGAACTTCTCAAAGGTTAAAGGTGTAGAGATTATGCTAAGCCCTTTTCAGTCTATTGTAATTATTAATTATTTTAAAATACATCTGGTGGGGATTGTAAATCGCTTTGGATAAAAGTGCTATATAAATCCACCATTTATCATTTACCATCTTTAATAACTCCCATGCATTTTTTAAACTCTTCATTTGGGGCAATTCCAGGAGGGACCATAGCCCAATGAGTTACCTTCACATTTGTTTTAATCAAGCAAGAAAATCTAGTAAATATTGAATAGATGTTTGACCCTGTGGCTCACTTGCCACAAGTCCCACTGCTCAATTACGTATTCCTTCATCCGCTGCTTATTTACATATACTCTGTTTCTTACCAAGACCTTGTATCTCCAAACAGTTGACTTTTCAGGAATGAAGCAATTTCTTTTTAGATGTTCTCATTGACGCACGTGCATTTTTACAGAGGATCTTCAATGGTTCGATGTTGTGGGTTAGTCACAAGCAGTGGCGTCGCGTGGGTAAAATAACAGGGGAAGCCAAAAAAAATTATTAAACAAAAATTATTAAATATTTGTATTAATATTTTTTTTTTTTTTTTTTAAGTCAATCAGTCACCATGTACACTACAGTATGGCTCGGCGGCCAGTCAAACTTTCTTAACAGATTGCAGAATGGGTACAATACAGTACGGCTCAATACACACAATTGTATAAGGGGATGCAGACCAGAGAAAGACGTTTGTCTTGTTTACATCAGGGTCCCCCATTTTCAATTCATAGTGACATTTATGACATACAAGACATCATGACATCAAATATACAGTACTGTTACCCATAGATCCTGACAGAGTATATACATATGATGGGGAGGGGACTGTACATTAGGAGGGGGTGGGTGGGTGGGAGAGAAATATACATATGGCCGGGAGAGAATATGACTGTCTATTAGACAAACGTGACAAGACAAACGTATTTCTCTGGTCTGCATCCCCTTAACAATTGTGTGTATTGAGCCGTACTGTAGTGTACCCATTCTGCAATCTGTTAAATAAAGTTTTCATTCATTCATTCATTCACAACGTGGAGGAGGTATTGCCTTCATGTTTAACAAAAATTGGAGCGATCCAACTAACGTGAAGGAATTATCCAACCACTGCTGCCCAGACCTGGAGTATATAACCATCAAGTGTCGTCCTTTCTTCCTCCCGAGGGAGTTAACGGCGATCATCCTTGTAGGAGTGTATATTCCACCGCAAGCCAGTAACAACACCGCGCTCTCCAGACTCCACGACGAGGTAAACAAACTCCAGGCAGCGAACGTTAACGCCGCCATTTTGGTGCTGGGTGATTTCAATAGCGCCAATCTGAGAAAGGTATTACCTGACTTCTATCAGCATGTGACTTGCAACACCAGAGGCGGTAACATCCTAGATCACTGTTACACGCAATTTAAAGGTGGCTACAAGGCTCATTCTGATAGTGGCTTTGGTAAATCAGATCACGCGTCAATCTTTCTTTCACCAATGTACAAACAGAGAATCAAAAGTACTCCTGTAGTCTCGCGAGAGGTGCAGAAATGGGATTTGACGTCAGAGGAGACGCTCCGGTCTGCGTTTGACTGCACAGACTGGAATGTGTTCCGCGACACAGATAACATTAATGTCTACACGGAAACAGTGCTGGACTATGTTTGTACTATGGTGGAAGAAACAATCCCCACTACCAAAATGAGAGTTTACCCAAATCAAAAACCCTGGGTAGACAAATCCGTCCGTGAAGCTCTGAGAGAGCGCACCAAAGCATACAACGACGGCCTAGTGGCAGGCAACATGAATGACCACAAGGTGGCGCGATACAACGTAAGGAGGACAGTGTCAGAGGCCAAACGGCGCTACAGGGATAAAATTGAACTCCAGTTTGAACAAGCTGACTCTAGAGCTATGTGGCAGGGGCTCAAAACGATGACAGATTACAAAGGCGCCTCCCTCAAACTGAACAGTGACATCTCCTTAGCAAATGACCTCAATACCTTCTATGCGAGGTTTGATGCTGGTAATAACAACACCAGCTCACAAGCCACGGCAATGGGGGGGGGGGGGGGGGGGGGGGTCGGCTGCTGATGGAGGCGCAGTGTTCAGGGTAACAGAGCATGAGGTGAGGCGGACCTTTAAAAAAGTGAATATCAGGAAGGCAGCAGGTCCGGACGGCATCCCCGGCCGCGTCCTAAAAGTCTGTGCCGACCAACTGGCCCCAGTATTCACTGACATATTTAACCTGTCCTTAGAACAGGCTGTCATCCCCACCTGCCTGAAGAAGTCCACTATTATCCCTGTAGCCAAAAAATCCAAGCCTGCTTGCCTCAACGACTACCGCCCTGTAGCTCTCACCTCCATAGCCATGAAGTGCTTTGAGAAGCTAGTAAAGGGCTACATCTGCTCCTCCCTCCCCATCAACATGGACCCCCTGCAATTTGCATACCGCCCCAACAGGTCCACGGAGGACGCCATAGCCCATGTGCTGCACACAGCAGCATCACACCTGGACAAGAGGCAGGGGAACTATGTGAGAATGCTATTCATCGACTACAGCTCGGCATTCAATACCATAGTCCCCTCCATACTCATAGCCAAGCTCAGGGACCTGGGCTTGAACTATGACCTCTGCCAGTGGGTCTTGGACTTCCTGACTGGCAGACCCCAGGTGGTGAGAGCAGGCAACTGCACCTCCTCATCCATCACCCTCAACATAGGGGCCCCCCAGGGCTGTGTTCTGAGTCCCCTCCTCTACTCCCTGTACACACACGACTGTGTGGCTCAGCGGAGTAGCAATACAATCATCAAATTTGCTGACGACACAGTGGTGGTGGGCCTGATCTCTGCCAACGACGAGAGGGCCTACCTGGAAGAGGTCAAGGTCCTGGCGGGATGGTGCCAGGAAAACAGCCTCTCCCTGAACGTCAGCAAAACAAAGGAGATGATTGTGGACTTCAGGAGGTCGGGGGTCAAGGACTACAGCCCCCTCAGCATCGACGGGGCACCGGTTGAGAGAGTCAACAGCTTTAAGTACCTCGGAGCCTACATATCCGAGGACTTGACATGGACCACACACATTGACAGTGTTGTGAAGAAGGCACGACAACGCCTCTACTTCCTCAGGCGCCTAAGGAAGTTCCAAGTCAGTCAGAAGATCCTTAAGAACTTCTACTCATGTACAATAGAGAGCATCTTGACCGGCAACATCACCTCCTGGTTTGGGAATAGCACTGCACAAGACCGAAGCAGACTACAAAGAGTGACACGTTCAGTCGAACGCACAATTGGAGGGGGGCTCCCCACCCTCCAGAACATTTACAACAAGCGTTGCAAGGGCAAGGCTAAGAGAATCATTAAAGACTCCAGTCACCCGAACAACTGCCTCTTTGAACTGCTGCGGTCAGGCAAGCGATACCGGAGTCTCAAGGCGAGCACAGAAAGACTCAGAAGAAGCTTCTATCCCCAGGCCATCAGGCTGCTAAACGAACAATGAATGAACACTACACAACAACAACCACCAAACGCACATAGCACACACATCCACACGCACACACTCACTTTAAACAAACACACTGTAGCACCCACTCCACACACTTTATAGCACACACCCACTTTAAACAAACACACTGTAGCACCCACTCCCCACACTTTATATTTATTGATGAAGGATTGCACTACAACTCGTACACCTTACTGTAAATTGTACCTAAATTGTACCTCAACCCATTTCTGCTTTGCACTAGATAGTACTGTACATTAGTACACTGCATAGTATTGTATATTATATGGTAACTCAGAACATTGTACATATGTCTATACCGAACACTGTGACCTCATTTTCTTCTTCTAAATTACATGCTATACTATGTTATTTGATACTATCTTGTCTAGCACAGTCTCTGGAGCGTAACAGTAAGAAGCATTTTGTATGAAAGTATTCTGTACTTCTGTATGACAACTATTAAAGAAACTTGAAACTTGAAACTTCATTCATTCACGTGTCTGTTGTGCGGCGCGCCCAGCCATCAGAGCGCTCCTACTGTAAAATGCAGAAGCAGACATTTCAGCCTCAGTTTTACTCGTTTATAAAAATGATTTAAAATCTTTATTAGCAACGCCGAGCTTTCAAACCCTGCCGCATCTGTGTGTGAAACCCTAATGGAACGCTGGGTACCTTTGACATTTATATCCGATATATTTTGGACCCACCGCTAGCTTTTAAGCAGTGCTTGATGGTGCACATTAACCTGGCTACTACGGAGGAATAAGTGACTGCGTATTCCAGCCCCTGGCTTGCATTGCAGTCATGAAAGGGTATACAAGCTTGCCGGATAACGTTAGTTAGTCAGTCAGGCTGCTCAGTGCTTACCTGGTCAATAATGTGGTCCTCCTCTTGCCAGATAGATTTGTTAAATCATAATATCCACAGTGGTGTGCTCTGCTGGTCCTCAGTAAATGTCCCGCCGGCGAAAATAAGTTGCTATTAAAGTGCTAAATGTTAGATACACTAATAGAGGATTCGAACGTGCCCGCTCTGTTAATAACATTTTCAATCAATTCCGCGAGGGGATGATGTTCAGACATGTTTGTAGTAGACTACTAGACTGAGTGACGCCAGACAGTTTTATACTACTAATGGGATGTCACGTTAGGTAGTCAGGTGGAAACGTGAACTTCTGAGTGCCCCGCCACCAGGGGGGAAAATATGCTGAGTGTTTTCCTCCCAGCTCCGTTTTAAACTTTTAGGGTGTGGCAGTCAGCTCGAATCTGATTGGCTAGGATCGGATTTGGACTCTATAATGCTGGAAGCCTGGAGAAAGAGACCTACCCACTGCCTCTCTCCTATACTAGCTGCAGTGAGCAGTGAGTCTGACAGTGTGTTAGAGGGAGTGAGAAGGAGAAGAGGGAGACATTAAAAAAAATATATATATATAACACAGATGCACAGATGAAAAAGAATGTAAACTATATTAAAAAAAAATTATATATTTTTTTTTTCTTTTTTTTTCATATTTCATATTTGATATGAATTTATAGGGAGGCATGGCTTCCGTTGGCTTCCACAAGGATTCGCCACTGGTCACAAGGTCAAGTTGTCTCAACTCATATTCCCAAGTAACCTGATTTAGGATTATACTTAATTGAATCAACTAATGATGTGAACTTCATATTTAGATATATATATATAAAATAAAAACAAATTAGTAAATTGAGACTACGTATGTACCCATAAGACATGGTATCACTTTCTAGGTTGTACTTTGACAGTATTTGAGAGCCTCAGGAGGATTGGTGTTTTCCCGGTTATGGCTAGGGTTGGGAAAAAGAGTGGTTAAGGTTAGGGTTAGGTTAAGGTAATAGGCAGAGAACTTTAAGTGTAGGCAGTGTTTCTAGGCAACAAGCTTGCCTCTTTTGTAATCCCACGTCCAATGTGTGTCATTGGTAAACAAACGCGGTCCTGAAAATATACACTTTGACTGCTGTTTTGATAGGGTTAGTGGATCTACATTAACACATTGGGTGCCAACAACGAGATTTCTCGTTATTTCTCGCCATGCGTTGGTTGCCAATAACGAGATTTCTCGTTATTTAATCGTTATTTCTTTTATTAGCGATATCCATTCATTTTTCATCCGTCCAGCCTGACGTTATCATTGGGAATGGCTCTGAGCTCGAAAAGGGCAAATATCGCCCCCTGTCCTCTCCCGAATGGTAATGCATATCATTGGATTGGATTGAGTGAAAAAGTGCATCAGAGAAAAACTCCGGTCCAGGGTTTCCCCATCTCTGGCAAGCACTGTCTGTTACCACATTCACTGGGGAAGCTCGGAGCAGCTTTCGATTATGCGTTTCGGACTATAACGTTGGATCAATAAACGCGATCAATATTTGGAATGGCGATCAGGAATTGGATTCATCTTTTTGCAGAACATCTGATCTGAGGTAAGGACTCTATGTTACCAGTTTTGTGTTAATCAGAGTTTTTTCACAGCGTTCACAACGTGTGTGTGTGTGTGTGTGTGGCGTTAGGCGCTGAGCGCGGCACGAATAAATGATTTTTCAGCCCTCTTTTGTATCGTGCATAAGAACACAAATACTCTCGATAATCTAGCGTTTATTTGAAAACGATTCATAAATCAGCCGGAAAATGACAACGTGTTTTGTGTATTCCAGTAAATGGCTATTATCGCGGAATCTTTTTTTCTTTCTAGAAATCTCCAAAACTATACTCGTATTCAAAACAGTATAAAACGCAAATGTACTGATGAAAAAACAATCCGTTTCGTACATGTTGACTGCAAGCAAGTCATTGATAAGCGACGGGTGTATTAGACACATAGCCATAATTTAAGATATAGTTTAATCGCTCACAAATGTGCTCGTCCTCCCATTGATTAACGTGCTGGCATCCAAGCGATAATTCGTCATATCCGGCCGGCACACAATGTGTTAATGAATACGGACTGTATTGATCTATTCATGACGTGATATTAATTCCGGCCCGTTGGGCTTAAGGGGTTAATATGTCTGTGTCTTTTTCCAAGATGTTTCCGAGCGCTGCTTGAACACGGCCACACCGCAGGTTCTGGGTGGGTACCAGGAGTCCATGCTGCTGGTGAACCTCGCTCAGCATACAGTATGAAGAGCCGCGCTGATTTGAAGTTCAAGAAGGAAAGGTCAGAGCGGTGGGTCATCAGAGAAGTGGGTCATCAGAGTGGTGGGTCAGAGAAGTGGGTCAGAGTGGTGGGTCATCAGAGTGGTGGGTCATCAGAGTGGTGGGTCAGAGCCGTGGGTCAGAGCGGTGGGTCATCAGAGTGCTGGGTCAGAGAGGTGGGTCAGAGTGGTGGGTCATCAGAGAGGTGGGTCATCAGAGTGGTGGGTCATCAGAGAGGTGGGTCATCAGAGCGGTGGGTCATCAGAGTGGTGGGTCAGAGAAGTGGGTCATCAGAGCGGTGGGTCAGAGTGGTGGGTCAGAGCGGTGGGTCATCAGAGAAGTGTTACTGTTACAACACCATAACATCCGCCTACAGTGCGCAGGTAACAGCTCCCCTCGGAAACTCTGATCACGCTATGATTCACTTGGTTCCTACCTACACTCAGAAAGTCAGGTCTGTCAAACCCCATTCTAGGAAAGTTAAAATCTGGTCAGATGATGCCATTGAAACACTTAGAGCCTGCTTTGAATATACTGACTGGTGAGGCCTGTAACAATCTAGACTCCTACACAGACACAGTGTCATCCTATATAGATGTTTGTGTTAATCTCCATATCCCCACTAAATCTGTTAAAACCTATGGTAACAATAAACCATGGTTCTCACGCAATCTCATTGAGTTGCGGAGAAAGAAAAACACTGCGTTCAGGGAGGGGGACACTGAGATTTACAAAGCAGCTAAATATGAACTTAGAGCTGCCATCAGGAAGGCAAAAACATCCTATGCCACTATACTGGAGGATAAATTTGATTCAAACAACACTAGGGCAGTCTGGAAAACTCTCAATGAACTAACCAATTACAAAAAGAAATCCCCCCCCCCCCCCCCCGACGCAGACCCCCACCTCCCAGACAAGCTGAACACCTTCTTTGCCAGGTTTGAGAAGCCTCTTAAAGACAGCTGGCCCACCCCACCCCCTCACCTATCCACCCCACTCACCATTGATATAGATACAGTGAGGAACCTCTTCCGGAGGCTGGATAAGGGCAAGGCAGCAGGCCCGGATAACATCTCACCTGCCTGCCTCAGCTCTTGTTCTGACCAGCTAGCACCAGTCTACACTGGCATTTTCACCACCTCACTCCAGCAAATGCAGATCCCAGCCCTCTTCAAACAATCCATCATCATCCCCATACCCAAGAAAGGAAAAATATCTAGCCTTAATGACTATAGACCCGTGGCCTTGACGGCAGTAGCCATGAAGGTGCTGGAACGCATAGTCCTGTCAGTTTTAAAAACACTCACATCCCCCCTGATGGACCCTCTAGAATTCGCCTATCGCACAAACCGGTCTACTGATGATGCAGTCAACCTGGCACTGCACTACACCCTCCAGCATCTGGAGACCAAAAACAGTTACGCCCGGATACTCTTTATTGACTTCAGCAGTGCCTTCAACACCATCGACCCCCTCATACTGTTCCAAACCCTGACCAACATGAACATTGCCCCCTCCCTCTGTTTCTGGTTGCTGGACACACTGAAGGGCCGCAAACAGGTAGTCCGCTACAACAACCTCACCTCTCTCCCTCTGACCACCAACATTGGGGTACCACAGGGGTGTGTTCTCTCCCCGTGGCTTTTTTCCCTCTACACTAACAACCTCCGTTCAGCATCCCCCTCAGTCAAAACCCTTAAATACGCGGACGACACCACCATCCTAGGGTTGATCTCCAACAACAAGGAGGATGACTACCGGCTGGAGGTGGAGCGAACACTCACATGGTGCAAAGAACATAACCTGTTACTCAATGAAAACAAGACCGTGGAACTCATTATTGACTTTCGCAAAATCACACCCACCAAAACACCCATGCTCATCAATAACCAACTCATTTCAGCCACAGACACATTCAAATACTTAGGA
Organism: Notolepis coatsorum; assembly: GCF_963971535.1. Lineage (NCBI taxonomy): Eukaryota > Metazoa > Chordata > Actinopteri > Aulopiformes > Paralepididae > Notolepis > Notolepis coatsorum. Next base: position 99,828 of record NW_028169024.1, on the reverse strand, counting down.
ACACACATCAGCAACAAACTCAACTGGGATCATCACACCACTCATTTACTTAAAACAGCCAACCAAAGATTATTTCATTTAAGACAACTCAGGAAGTACAAGGTCAGGAAGACGTTAATGATTCAATTTTACACAGCTATCATACAAAACATCATTTCACTCTCCATCACTGTTTGGTACGGCAACACACCCAAACACACACTACACAGACTAGACAGGATCATCGTTAGGGCATCCAAAACCATCAACTGCACACTCCCCACCCTGGACTCCATACACAAACATCACACCATCACACGCGCACACAAAATCATCAGTGACCCCCTGCACCCAGCTCATCACCTCTTCCAACTCCTCCCCTCTGGTAGAAGGTTTAGGTCACTAGGTAGTCGCACGGTTAGGTTCAACAACAGTTTCTTCCCCAAGGCCATACAATTACTCAACTCCAACTCATCCTAATTTCACCCCCTGCTGTTATGTTATGTTATGCATGTTATGTTATGTTATGTTATGTTATGTTATGTTATGTTATGTTATGTTGTTGTTGATGTTATGTTGTGTTCCATCATCCATGTGGTGTATTGTCGCAGCTACCACCTGCACCGTGCTCAAATTCCACCGGCCTGGCCGTGTGGCAATAAAAGAAACTTGAAAGAAACTTGAAGTGCTGTTGTCCTGTGTGTGTTGGTGTTTGTCGTTTACTGTGAAAAAGGAAAGGAAAAAAATGCATACACTGTATTGCTGCAACAATTACCAATGTGTTTTTACACAAATGGCTTAATAAAAGAATCTGAATCTGAAGTGGGTCATCAGAATGGTGGGTCAGAGTGGTGGGTCATCAGAGCGGTGGGTCAGAGTGGTGGGTCATCAGAGAGGTGGGTCATCAGAGCGGTGGGTCATCAGAGAGGTGGGTCATCAGAGAGGTGGGTCATCAAGGAGGTGGGTCATCAGAGAGGTGGGTCATCAGAGCGGTCGGTCATCAGAGCGGTGGGTCATCAGAGAGGTGGGTCATCAGAGTGGTAGGTCATCAGAGCGGTGGGTCAGAGTGGTGGGTCATCAGAGAGGTGGGTCATCAGAGTGGTGGGTCATCAGAGAGGTGGGTCATCAGAGAGGTGGGTCATCAGAGTGGTGGGTCATCAGAGCGGTGGGTCATCAGAGAGGTGGGTCATCAGAGAGGTGGGTCATCAGAGTGGTGGGTCAGATAGGTGGGTCATCAGAGTGGTGGGTCATCAGAGTGGTGGGTCATCAGAGTGGTGGGTCATCAGAGTGGTGGGTCATCAGAGAGGTGGGTCAGAGTGGTGGGTCAGAGTGGTGGGTCATCAGAGAGGTGGGTCAGAGTGGTGGGTCAGAGTGGTGGGTCATCAGAGTGGTGGGTCATCAGAGTGGTGGGTCAGAGTGGTGGGTCATCAGAGTGGTGGGTCATCAGAGAGGTGGGTCATCAGAGCGGTGGGTCATCAGAGCGGTGGGTCAGAGTGGTGGGTCATCAGAGTGGTGGGTCATCAGAGAGGTGGGTCATCAGAGAGGTCGGTCATCAGAGTGGTGGGTCATCAGAGAGGTGGGTCATCAGAGTGGTGGGTCAGAGTGGTGGGTCATCAGAGTGGTGGGTCAGAGTGGTGGGTCATCAGAGTGGTGGGTCATCAGAGTGGTGGGTCAGAGTGGTGGGTCAGAGTGGTGGGTCATCAGAGTGGTGGGTCAGAGTGGTGGGTCATCAGAGTGGTGGGTCATCAGAGTGGTGGGTCATCAGAGTGGTGGGTCAGAGTGGTGGGTCATCAGAGTGGTGGGTCATCAGAGTGGTGGGTCATCAGAGCGGTGGGTCAGAGTGGTGGGTCATCAGAGTGGTGGGTCATCAGAGAGGTGGGTCATCAGAGCGGTGGGTCAGAGTGGTGGGTCATCAGAGTGGTGGGTCATCAGAGTGGTGGGTCATCAGAGAGGTGGGTCATCAGAGCGGTGGGTCATCAGCATGGTGGGTCAGAGTGGTGGGTCATCAGAGCGGTGGGTCAGAGTGGTGGGTCATCAGAGCGGTGGGTCAGAGTGGTGGGTCATCAGAGTGGTGGGTCATCAGAGTGGTGGGTCAGAGAGGTGGGTCATCAGAGAGGTGGGTCATCAGAGTGATGGGTCATCAGAGTGGTGGGTCATCAGAGTGGTCGGTCATCAGAGAGGTGGGTCAGAGAGGTGGGTCATAAGAGAGGTGGGTCAGAGAGGTGGATCATCAGAGAGGTGGGTCAGAGAGGTGGGTCATCAGAGAGGTGGGTCAGAGAGGTGGGTCATCAGAGAGGTGGGTCAGAGAGGTGGGTCATCAGAGAGGTGGGTCAGAGAGGTGGGTCATCAGAGAGGTGGGTCAGAGAGGTGGGTCATCAGAGAGGTGGGTCAGAGTGGTGGTTTCCCCACCAGAGCAGCAGCCTGCCGAGGCCCTGCTGGCCTGTTGTTGCGCTTCTTTGTTCCAGAGGACGACCAGTCCTGCTGCTTAACAAGAGGGACTCTCAAGTCCAGGTAGGGTGACCAGGTCAAAACTGTTCAGTCGCAGGATAGCATAACGGCTTTTGCGGGACAATGCGGGACACGTAGGAGAGGGGGAAATTATTTATTATTTAATTTATTATTTAAATATATTTAAATATATAATATATTATAGCACATTTTCTTAGTAATCTAAATCTGCTGTAAATTGTCAGTATGGAATGTTTATCTTATGTTATTTTAACAACATGAGTGAAATATAATATCCAGTAGGCTTAAAACGCTTTTAGTTTCTTAGCTATCTCTGAATCTGCGAACAGGACGGGGGAAAGTTTAGATCCACAATCGCCAGATCTATAAGCCATGCTGCACGTTATGGTAGACACCTCAGCCGCTGTGACTTTGTCTGTGTCGCTGTCTTTTGGTTTCGAGAAAAAGCTCATTATAAGAGTGTTAGCATTCCTTTGCTGTCCCTTTTTTTTGCGAGCCTCACCATCGCCATGGTGAAGCTCTGGCGGCAAATCCTGCACTCGCCCTTTTGGGGATCGTCTGAAAGAGATCTCAGCCATGTACTGTATATGTCTTCTTCCAGTCTCTGTTGTATGAGCAATGTTTTTTTTTCTTAGGAGTTTCCTCCATTTTCTCATTTTGTTTTGCTAGCTAAACTTTACTTTAGTTTCGGCTGTCTTCTCCACATACAAACGACGCACCACGTCAGTGACGCCAGGGCTGCACATAGCTAGATTTATTTTTAAACCAGTGATGTTTACCCAATAACGTTTTAAATATAAGAAGGTAATTGGAGTGAAGCATTAAATGAACAACATTTAAAAAAAAATGTTTAATAAGAATAAGAATAATTATAATAATTTTTACCATGATCTTTGAAATGCGGGACATTGTTCTGTTCCTGCGGGATGCGGGACAAACGTTCCATTTTCGGGACTGTCCCGCAAAATGCTGGACGGGTGGTCAGCCTAAGTCCAGGGGATCAAGGAGAGTCATTATGCAGCCTATAGATACACACACACACCACACACCGCACACGCACACATACACACACACACACACACACACACACACACAAAAGCAAGAGTATCAGCTCTTGTCATGTTGTCTTTAACCCCTTAAGCCCCACGGTACCAGGCCAAGATTTATTTCATGTCATAAATAGATTAATACAGTCCGTATTAATTACTTTCAAATATAGCCAAGAGTAAAGAAGACCCTAACCATATCCAAACAGCAGTCAAAGTGTATATTTTCAGCTACTTACCAACACTTACCTGTACTTGGGTTCGGGATATGAGCTGTGCAAAGGGGTAAAAGTGCATAATACACGACAAAGAATGATCGGTATATAAACAAAGCCATTTCACCTTGTATTTACTCGAAGAGAACAGACAAGGAGGATGGGAAAGAGGGCGGTTTTATACGGCAGGAAATTGGGCGAACGGCGTGCCGCCCCAGAACCGTGTCGGTGGAGCCGAATCGTGTATTGAATGGTTCAGTTCGGTTGGGCTGGATAGGTGGAACCGTGGGAACAGGGGGCAGCCCCGGGTTTGAGGAAAGGGCCGTGCGTCATAGTGTGGGCTTCCTCCTGAAATGCATATATAATACATGTGCCCTAGGGTTATGAAACCTACTATAGACTTTACAAACCCACATTGTGTGGAACCCCCAGAATGTCTTATGCTACTCCTGCTCCTGCTGCCTTGAAAAGGAGAATTACTAACTAGACATGTGTCAGTGACTGACAGCAGGTATATCCCTGAGCATCCCACATTCTCTATCCACTTTTTGTGCACATAATCCCAGCCGTTGAGCAGTAGTTCATGTTTTTATTGTTATGAGAATAGCGCCACCATGAGATCAGATTACTTCACAGGCCTCTTTGCTATTGTAAGGCAAACATATGTGTCACGTTTGGTGGAAATCTGACACAACGAAGTAATGAATCATCATGTCATGTTTACCATGCCTTTTTTCCAAAATGTGATCGGATCTGGCAGTCAAATGGTTTGGCCTATCAATTATCTAAATTATACATTTGAAGATGGTGGTCTCCAGATTCCACACAGAAATGTGATAAGAGGGTAGCAATTCCAATATGGTGGACCTCATAGGTCCTCATGGCAAAGTGCCTCTGGATACCAGTTTCATGACTGTACGACTAACAAAGGTAAACTCTTTTGAAAATGTAAGGTTTGGCCTGATGATGGCGCTAAAGGAAAGGTCATGGGGTCACCAAAATCATTAAGCTTCTTCCTCTAGAGGCCATGAATGTGCACAGCAAATTAGAAAAGCTTTGACCGAAAAGGTATTGGAGATTTCCTATTTTGAAAACTGAATGCATTATACTGGTGCGCTTGTGTTAACAATATGACCAATTGAAATTGAACTTCTCAAAGGTTAAAGGTGTAGAGATTATGCTAAACCCTTTTCAGTCTATTGTAATTATGAATTATCTTGAAATACATCTGGTGGGGATTGTAAAGCGCTTTGGATAAAAGCGCTATATAAATCCACCATTTATCATTTACCATCTTTAATAACTCCCATGCATTTTTAAAACTCTTCATTTGGGGCAATTCCAGGAGGGACCATAGCCCAATGAGTTACCTTCACATTCGTTTTAATCAAGAAAGACAATCTAGTAAATATTGAATAGATGTTTGACCCTGTGGCTCACTTGCCACAAGTCCCACTACTCAATTACATATTCCTTCATCCACTGCTTATTTTCATATACTTTGTTTTTTAACAAGACCTTGTATCTCCAAACAGTTGACTTTTCAGGAATGAAGCAAAACATTTGTAGATGTTCTCATTGACGCACATGCATTTTTACAGGGGATCTTCAATGGTTCGATGTTGTGGGTTAGTCACAAGGTCAAGTAGTCTCAACTCATATTTACAAGTAACCTGATTTAGGCTTATAATTAATTGAACCAACTAATGATGTGAACTTCCTATTTAGATATATATATATAAAACAAATGAGTAAATTGAGACTATGTATGTACCCATAAAACATGGTATTACTTTCTAGGTTGTACTTTGACAGTATTTGGGAGACTCAGGAGGATTGGTGTTTTCCCGGTTAAGGTTCGGTTAAGGCTAGGGTTGGGAAAAAGAGTGGTTAGGGTTAGGTTAAGGTAATAGGCAGAGAACTTTAAGTGTAGGCAGTGTTTCTAGGCAACAAGGACACTGCCAGCTTGGCTCTTTTGTAATCCCACGTCCAATGTGTGCACTACATTGACACAATATCTAGAAATGGATAGATTGACTTTCAACGTCTGCCCATTTTGAATGAAAAACAACCACTTGGCACTTGTTCTTCACAGTAAATGGACTGCCTTTATATAGTATTTGTATGTCAGCTCTTTGACTGCCAGAGTGGACTCATTCTTGATGACTTGGACTTGGACTCGGACTAGGGTAATGGGGACTTTACTCTGGCTCTTCTTTGGTGACTCAGACTTGGACTCGGACTCGAACACCGGGGACCCGAGACTCAACTCGGACTCGAGATTTAGTGACTCGACTACAACACTGGTGGGGTTAATGGGAAAATTGTATTTCACCAAAGGATTTTATGCTTTGTTAATGTTGCAGAGAAGGCACTTATGCTGGTGGCGTCGGGTGACCTGATCTGCAATGCTAAGCGAGTTCTGGGATTTTAACTGCCGCTTTGAACATCTAAACCCCCTGCCTTATCAGAGAGATACATGTATATCAGAAGGCTTTGTTCACAGGAACCACAGCTGTATGAACCACAGATGAAGCTAGGAGCGATCTAGTATTAGTCCTTTCATTTCCTATAACTGCAGGAGATTCTGGAGAGACAGGAGCAGCAGCACCCATGTATTGATCTGTGATCTGTGAGTGCCGGTATTCTGTTTGTTTTTGTTAAATATAGATAACCAGTTATCGATGGCTGACACACAAAACCTCCTTTGTTTTGAGAAAACAAAGAAAACGTGTTGTTTTCTTGCAGAATGCAATTTTTTTTAAGGATACCCAATACAATACACTGCTTTTGGCGTTTGGGAAATATCTTGCAGACAGACTGAATAGGTGCAGAAAGGAGATTTCTCATCGTCCAAAGAAAATCTTTCATCATCCAAAATGTTGCACATAGGAGGTTTTGGGTTTCAGCCATCGTACATACATTCAACATAACAATAATTTAACATGGTCCAGTGTTAACATAAGTGAATAAAATAGTAAATGGTAATATTGAATCGCAATACTCCGGCACCCAAGTATTGTGATAGTATGGATTCGGGAGATAAGCATATTGTCACAGCCCTATTGTAGTTGAAATTAACTATGCCGACAGGGATGTGCACAGGTATGGGCTATTGCCCATTTACTCTGATTGGCTGAGTTGCCCCTCTGGAAAGCCTTTTTTTTATTTGTATTTTTTTAACCAAAAAAATTTACAAGCAGCACCGCTGCAAATACAGGCAAGAACGGGCAGCGACACTGGTGCTCCCCTGGTGCCACCACGGTTGAAAAAACATCATGAGAACGAGAGGATGTGCCCCATCGGTGCCCTTCCAATGGTCTAAACTTGACCATGTGACCCCACAGTTGAACAATGTCACACTAAAGTGCCCTTTTGAGGCGAAAATATTTAATACTTATATACTTTTACATCAGGGGGGGTGGGGGGGGGGCATTTTCCCAGGTTGGAGCAATAGCCCCTCCACATGTCTGTGCACGTCCCTGCTGCCCGACATCATTTAAAGGTGTTATAAATAATATGCGGCCACTAGATGTCGCACTAGAGCACCCGCATATCATGTAATCAATCAGGTGCATTCCATGTGGTGAAATTGGAAGTAAAAGGGGATACATGCCCAGGGCCGCGGGATCTCAGTCAGTGTTGGGGGTGCTGAGATAAGTGATATAATAACGTCATAGGCGGCGGGTTGCGCTGAAGGGGAGGCAATGACCGCACAGTGCGCACATTTTTTCCTCTTTTAAAATATAGTGCAAATTAAGTGTTCAAATGAAGGCATCCAATAATAGATTAATCATTGTCTTACCTTAATGCAGCAAAATGCAACGTTTCGTCTTGGCATCAATAATCTTTTCTGCCCCGTGCAGTCCGGTAGCGTAAAGATTTTCCCTAACCCACTTTCAGTTCCGCGTTCGGGATCCCTTTGTTTATATGCCTAAAACACCGGTCTGTATAACAGGGAACACTGCATTATCGAGACAGCGCCCCTATGAGGATCTTTTCCGAATTCTAAGAGTAGGGTAAATCTGCAGTGCCGCTCGGTGACATTGAGTAGGATACGGTATTACAATGGAATAAAAGCCAAAACAACCTTGCAGTTACAACTCCCTGCCAGGTGGGGGTGCTGCAGCCCCCGCAGCACCCCACCCTTGCCGCGTCCCTGTACATGCCTGCAACATGTAAAATACAAATACCCGCAAATCTATATTATTTTGGGGGGAAAAGCAATACTTTTATTCCTCACGTTCCTAAACGCTCTGTGAATGTATTATTTTACTTTATTTATATTTATATTATTATGTTATGTTATTATTAATAATTGTATTACTAAAATGTGATCTATAGCACATATAACATGTTGGAATTAGAGATATGAGCTTTCTCTGGGACACCAACATTATGCAACTAAAGTAGTTTCTTCTTAACAAGCAGAAATGATTATAAATAACTCTCGTAGCCGTTAATGTATCTTACCCTCCCCCCTGCCGCTTCTTTTACATAATGAATAATTACAGTGGTTTTCTTTTTAAAGTTACAATTAAGGTTTATGCAGGACTTCAAGCTGCTCTTGTTGTTGTTGTTGTTGTTGTTGTTGTTGTTGTTGTTGTTGTTGTTGTTGTTTTACATATTATGAATGAGTATAAATACCTTCAGTGTCACAACTCGATTAAGTATTTTCTTATCCCCGCGTTGCTTTTTTTTTTTTTTTTGTCTTTTTCCCCCTCCATTTTCCTCCGATTTTTCTCCCATCCCAATGTTAGTCGTATGCCAATTCCCAGTCCCTTCCTGGTCGCTGCGCACTTACCCCCCACAGTCAGATCATTTGGGAGAGTGGAGGCTACCACGTGCTTCCTCCGACACACGTCCAGCCAATCACTGCTTCTTTTCACCTGGCAGCGCGGATTCTCATTGAGAGGGCGTAGCGTGTGGGAGGATCACACTATCCCCCTCGAGTCCTATCCGCGCTTAGCAGGCGCCCCGACCGAACTGTAGGAGTCGCTGTTTACAACGACCCGGACCCACCCCGCCAGCTTCTCCCACCCTCTAATACAGCCAATTGTATTAGTGCAGACGGCCAGCCAAGCTGGTGACAACCCCGGAGCTGTGAGCTGGATTCGAACAGGCGAATCCAGCTCACAGCTCCGGGGCTGGTGACGAACGCAATCTCCGCTCCCCGCGTTGCTTTTCTAATTCCTAAACATGTTGAATAAATCAGCGGTTTTCTTTAGGACCAAAACAACTCAAACAAGCATTTCTTCGTGCCTTTAATTTTTTTTTTATCTATTTCAAGTCCCGTTCTGGAAGTCGAATGATCTTCATCGCTCACTCCTTTATGTAAATAGGTGCCCTTAATCAGCTACTGGAGGAACCTCAAGGGGTTAAACATACTACACGTGAGATTTCCTCATTATTATGTTGCTGAGAAAGGAGTTTTTGATCACACTCCGATAGCCAGCAGAGGCGGCAATAAAGGCACAGCCAATTATAAGCCATCCTTCTGTTGAGCTTCTTTGAACTTTCATGTCGTCCTCTGTGTGGGAGAGAGAGCAGAGTCACAGGTGTGACTTAGTCAGTTCTCAGGCGCGTCTGAGGGGGTGAGAGAGGGGGTGAGAGGGCACGCCTGAGGGGGTGAGAGAGGGGGTGAGAGGGCACGCCTGAGGGGGTGAGAGAGGGGGTGAGAGAGGGGGTGAGAGAGGGGGTGAGAGGGCACGTCTGAGGGGGTGAGAGAGGGGGTGAGAGGGCACGCCTGAGGGGGTGAGAGAGGGGGTGAGAGAGGGGGTGAGAGGGCGCGTCTGAGGGGGTGAGAGAGGGGGTGAGAGGGCACACCTGAGGGGGTGAGAGAGGGGGTGAGAGGGCACGTCTGAGGGGGTGATAGAGGGGGTGAGAGGGCGCGTCTGAGGGGGTGAGAGAGGGGGTGAGAGGGCACGCCTGAGGGGGTGAGAGAGGGGGTGAGAGAGGGGGTGAGAGAGGGGGTGAGAGAGGGGGTGAGAGGGCACGCCTGAGGGGCTGAGAGAGGGGGTGAGAGAGGGGGTGAGAGAGGGGGTGAGAGAGGGGGTGAGAGGGCACGCCTGAGGGGGTGAGAGAGGGGGTGAGAGAGGGGGTGAGAGAGGGGGTGAGAGAGGGGGTGAGAGGGCACGCCTGAGGGGCTGAGAGAGGGGGTGAGAGGGCACGCCTGAGGGGGTGAGAGAGGGGGTGAGAGGGCACGCCTGAGGGGGTGAGAGAGGGGGTGAGAGGGCACGCCTGAGGGGGTGAGAGAGGGGGTGAGAGGGCACGTCTGAGGGGGTGAGAGAGGGGGTGAGAGGGCACGTCTGAGGGGGTGAGAGAGGGGGTGAGAGGGCACGCCTGAGGGGGTGAGAGAGGGGGTGAAAGGGCACGCCTGAGGGGGTGAGAGAGGGGGTGAAAGGGCACGCCTGAGGGGGTGAGAGAGGGGGTGAGAGGGCACGCCTGAGGGGGTGAGAGAGGGGGTGAGAGGGCACGCCTGAGGGGGTGAGAGAGGGGGTGAGAGGGCACGTCTGAGGGGGTGAGAGAGGGGGTGAGAGGGCACGCCTGAGGGGTGAGAGAGGGGGTGAAAGGGCACGCCTGAGGGGGTGAGAGAGGGGGTGAGAGGGCACGCCTGAGGGGGTGAGAGAGGGGGTGAGAGGGCACGTCTGAGGGGGTGAGAGAGGGGGTGAGAGAGCACGCCTGAGGGGGTGAGAGGGCACGCCTGAGGGGGTGAGAGAGGGGGTGAGAGAGGGGTGAGAGGGCACGCCTGAGGGGGTGAGAGAGGGCACGTCTGAGGGGGTGAGAGAGGGGGTGAGAGGGCACGCCTGAGGGGGTGAGAGAGGGGGTGAGAGGGCACGCCTGAGGGGGTGAGAGAGGGGGTGAGAGGGCACGTCTGAGGGGGTGAGAGAGGGGGTGAGAGGGCACGTCTGAGGGGGTGAGAGAGGGGGTGAGAGGGCACGTCTGAGGGGGTGAGAGAGGGGTGAGAGGGCACGCCTGAGGGGGTGAGAGAGGGGGTGAGAGGGCACGCCTGAGGGGGTGAGAGAGGGGGTGAGAGGGCACGCCTGAGGGGTGAGAGAGGGGGTGAGAGGGCACGCCTGAGGGGGTGAGAGAGGGGGTGAGAGGGCACGCCTGAGGGGGTGAGAGAGGGGGTGAGAGGGCACGCCTGAGGGGGTGAGAGAGGGGGTGAAAGGGCACGCCTGAGGGGGTGATAGAGGGGGTGAGAGGGCACGTCTGAGGGGGTGAGAGAGGGGGTGAGAGGGCACGCCTGAGGGGGTGAGAGAGGGGGTGAGAGGGCACGCCTGAGGGGGTGAGAGGGCACGTCTGAGGGGGTGAGAGGGGGGGTGAGAGGGTACGCCTGAGGGGGTGAGAGAGGGGGTGAGAGGGTACGCCTGAGGGTGTGTCTTAGGGGGTGAGAAAGGGTACGCCTGAGGGGGTGTCTTAGGGGGTGAGAAAGGGTACGCCTGAGGGGGTGTCTTAGGGGGTGAGAGGGTACGCCTGAGGGGGTGTCTTAGGGGGTGAGAGGGTACGCCTGAGGGGGTGTCTTAGGGGGTGAGAGGGTACGCCTGAGGGGGTGTCTTAGGGGGTGAGAGGGTACGCCTGAGGGGGTGTCTTAGGGGGTGAGAGGGTACGCCTGAGGGGGTGTCTTAGGGGGTGAGAGAGGGTACGCCTGAGGGTGTGTCTTAGGGGGTGAGAGGGTACGCCTGAGGGGGTGTCTCAGGGGGTGAGAGGGTACACCTGAGGGGGTGTCTTAGGGGGTGAGAGGGCAGGCCTGAGGGTGTGTCTTAGGGGGTGAGAAAGGGTACGCCTGAGGGGGTGTCTCAGGGGGTGAGAGGGTGTGTCTTAGGGGGTGAGAGGGTACACCTGAGGGGGTGTCTTAGGGGGTGAGAGGGCAGGCCTGAGGGTGTGTCTTAGGGGGTGAGAGGGTACGCCTGAGGGTGTGTCTTAGGGGGTGAGAGGGTGTGTCTTAGGGGGTGAGAGGGCAGGCCTGAGGGTGTGTCTTAGGGGGTGAGAGGGTGTGTCTTAGGGGGTGAGAGGGTACGCCTGAGGGTGTGTCTTAGGGGGTGAGAGGGTGTGTCTTAGGGGGTGAGAGGGTACGCCTGAGGGTGTGTCTTAGGGGGTGAGAGGGTGTGTCTTAGGGGGTGAGAGGGTACGCCTGAGGGTGTGTCTTAGGGGGTGAGAGGGTGTGTCTTAGGGGGTGAGAGGGCAGGCCTGAGGGTGTGTCTGAGGGGGTGAGAGGGTGTGTCTTAGGGGGTGAGAGGGGGAAATCATTGTGGTGGTATCAATACAATTATTATTATTATTATTATCTTCAGCTACTGTATTTTCTAAACATTTCCGTCTCTCACATAAGAGGGAGCGATAAGAGCTGGTTTGTCTCGTCTTATCTCATTAATGTTTTTCACAGCGACAGGAGAACAGACGTTGTCTCCCATCTCCAGACTGGGTCTCCAATGTGCAAACAGTATACAGTACGGAGGAGAGACCTCGTGACTCCACAGCCTGCCGCTGTAAGTGTGTGTTATTGATGCAACATGAGGCAATTGTCATGCAAGAGGTGGAGAACTGAGCCACACACACACACACACACACACACACACACACACACACACACACACACACACACACACACACACACACAGGCACACCTCTCTCTCACACATAGACATACTCTGTCTGCATATCTCTTACAGTACGTGTCGTGCGCACAGAAAGCACATGCAGCCACATACACACACACACATGCATACGCACAGACACACATATACACACAAACATGCACATCTAACTCCTACACACAAACACAACACACACATATATACATAATATACACATATACATACGCACAGACACACAAACATGCACATCTAACTCCTACACACAAATATACATATGTAACGGTTGTGACATCGTCACATGCATCCTTCAATGCCCCGAGGGAGTTTCGAACCCGTGGTCTGCCGCTCCGCACAGACCGCTATACCAAGAGGTGAACCCACTGCTTTGTAACGTGTCTATGTGTCTTTTAAGGGTGAGAGTGAGTTTAACCCATAGCACCGCTACTCACCCCAGTCACTTCACAACATCTGAAGTCCCTCGTGACTGCACTTCGTGACTCTCTCCCAGCTCTCCCCCCGCTCTCACTCTGCCACCACATAACCCCCCCCCCCCCCCACACTGACACACTCACTGCCACTTTACTTTACTGCCATTATTTATTTTAGTTTTCATTATATTAGTTTACTGCCATATCTATCATCTCACTGCCACTTTACTGCCATTATTGTATTCTACTGCCATTATTTATCAGTTATACTTACTATGTACCACTGCTGCTGCAAAAAAAGAAAAGATTTGCACGAAGTTCTCTTTTACCTCCTATATTTATTTCAATCATACATTAATTATTTAGCCACTGTTTATACTGTATATATATAGTCCTGTAGAGTGTATGTACATCGTGTCCCATATGTTACTTATGTTTATATAGTGTCCTATATGTTACTTTATGTTTATATTAGATATTTTTTTTGTATACACGTGGGAAGGGGGAAACGTAATTAAATGTCTCTGTATGTCTTGAACATTATGAAAAGCGACGATAAAGCTGACTTTGACTTTGCGTTACCATCCGTTACACTCACCCCCCTTAAACTCACTCCACTCCACCCAAGGCATCCGGGTCATTCGGCACCAATGTAAAGGTTGTCATATTGTCACCTTAAACTTCGATGCCCCGAGGGAGTTTCGACCCCGTGGTCTCTCGCACCCCGGGCTACAGCACAGACCGCTATACCAAGAGGTGAACTCACTGCTTTGCAACGTGTCTATGTGTCTTTTGAGGATGAGAGGGAGTTTAACCCATAGCACCGCTACTCGCCCCAGCCACTTCACAACATCTGAAGTCCATCGTGACTGCGCTTTGCGGTACCATCCGTTACATATACATACACATACATGCATATGCACAGACACACATACAGTATGCACACAGACACAAACTGTACATATACACACAGAACACACAAACATTCACATCGAACTCCTACACACAACACACACATATACTGTACAGTGATGCTTCTCCTGTTGTGGAAGAACGTTCAGAATGTTTCCTTTCAAAAGAGACCAGACTCATGCATGTGCTGTAAGTGGTTCAAGTAATAAATAGCTAAAGTAATTACTTTGAGTATGCAATCGTCAGGCGTTTTATGCCAAATGTGCCCCCAGCATAAGGGGTTAAAGGAGACGCAATGCCATGTTGGTTACAAGAGATGACAGATCTACTGATCAACACTGAAGTATGGAATTTCACATGTCCGACACTCGTTAAAGGGGCAATTCACTAGAAAAACAATGCTGATTTTTTTTGCACATAATCGCACAGATATCCACAAACTCTAAGCGGTTTTGCACACATTAATTTAGTTTGACAGTTATTGAGTGTAAATGAGTTGTAAATGAGAATTAATAAGATCACCAGTGATGTCATCGCGGATATTGAATCATTGTGTTTTGTTAATTACAGCGCAATGAAATGATAAGGGAGCAGTCCCTCTAACAACTTTGCTATTTTGACATCTACATCATTTCATGTAGATGCTGTAATCAACACAACATACGGCTGCAATGTCCCCAATGACATCACTAGTGTTATGGTTTGACACCGACCCCAAACGCAACGACACAAGAGAGTTTGATTCAGAGTTGCCAAATACAAGGGCTTGTTTATTTGGTGACTAGAATAAGTGAAACAGGGAAAGCAGGTCAACAAGAAACAGGTACAATGAACAAGGGGCAAAGTTCTGCTGCTCTGCAGCTTCTCCCGGAAGGGTAGTCTTGGGAAGCAGGAGCAGACCTCTGTACCGCTCTGCAGAATCTCACGGCGGACCTCTCAGATGTTGTGTAAGACCGAGAGAGGGAACGGGTCAGTGACAGAGCAGACTTGAAACGAGCCGGAGGACAGGGTGTTATATTCTTCGTGTTAAACAACACAGTGATGTGCAATATTCCAAAAACAGCCCAAGTGCATATCTTCATGTAAACACACAGTGAGCAAAATCCAAACACCGTCCAAATGTGAAATACTATCTTCGTGTAAACACACAGTGAGCAAAAATCCAAATACAGTCCAAATGTGAAAACAATATCTTCGTGTAAATACACAGTGAGCAAAAATCCAAACACAGTCCAAATGTGAAATAATATCTTCGTGTCAATACACAGTGGGAGGTGGAAGATCCCCAAAATATTATTCCAAAAAAGGAAAGAGCAAAAACGATAATGGCTGGGTGAGTGACTGTCTGACAAAAAGGTGGTAGACTTCAGTGTAAAGGTTACACACGAAAATCGGAAATAGGTCAAGACAGTCAATCTAGATAAACTCACCCAGACGTGCTGCGTAAAGGAACAGGAGCGAAGTGGAGGCGAGCGCGCGCCACGGAGCAGGTATCCAAGCGAAGGCTTCTAGGAATTTCCTGGAGAATAGCACAGTGAAACAGAAGCAACGGGGAAAAACATCCAGCGACAAATCAAGACGAACCAACAACTTAGGGTGGGGAAAACGGGGTATAAATAATGAGGGATCGATTGATTGAAAAGCAGTGACAGCTGGGGAATGTGATTGAAAAGCGTGGGGAAGTGAGAGAACCAATCAGCGACGTCTCAGATGACGTCAACGGGGAGAAACGTGTGAACGAGGGAATTGAAATACTTGACAGAAAAAATGAATGAAAACAAAGCGAGGGTGGTTAAAGGAACAGAACGAGTGAGAGCGCAAGGACAGAAACCTCACAGTACCCCCCCCTCCAAGGGAGCCACCTGGCGACCAGGCCGACCCGGCCCGTCAGGATGGGCTCGATGGAAGTCAGTGATCATCCACCAACACGGGAGGCGCCGGATCAGGAGCTGGAGGCAAAAGGGGACTGAGGGAGACGGGCTTAACCCGGGAGACATGGAACACGGGGCGGATGTGCATGGATGCAGGAAGCTTCAGGCGCAGGGCCGCCGGACCGAGTACCTTCAGGACCTCGAAAGGTCAGACGAAACGGGGTTTGAGCCTCCTGGCCGAGGACCGTAGCGGGAGGTCCCTTGCGGAGAGCCACACCCTCTGCCCAGGGCGGTAAGTCGGCGCAGGAACCCGGCGCCGGTCGGCACCACGACAGGCGCGCTCAGACGTCTGGAGCAGCGGACCAATCATCACAGTACTTCAAGAAGCCCGTGGTGGGGAAAGAGCCAAACCTTACAGCACCCGGCGACCCACACGGCCCCGGCCTGCCCGGACGGGACCCAAGGAAGCCGGCGATCAGGGGCACTGGAGAGGGGGACAAAGACAGAGGCCCGGAGAGGGGGACCGGAGACGTGGACAGAGGACCGGCGAGGGAGGCCGGAGACGGGGACTGGGACCCGACAGCGGAGGCCGGGCACAGGGACAGAGAACCGGCGAGGGAGGCCGGAGACGAGGACTGGGACCCGGTGAGGGGGCTGGACGGCACCCGAAGACACCGGGCAAGACAGGAGGGGCTCCACCCCTTGATGGCACCGGAGGACCAGGCGATGTGGGGCTCGTGCAGTGCGAGCCAGGGCCTGCCCAGGACCACAGGGACAAGAGGAGAGCTGGTGACGAAAAACTGGAGCCTCTCAACGTGGTCACCAGCAACGGTGAGAAGGACTGGACAGGTCCGTTGAGTGACGTCAGCCAGGCGGCGATGATCCATTGCGAAGACCTCCAAGGGCCTCTCGAGGTCCTCAAGCGGAATGCCGGCCCGGGTGGCAAACCCAACGTCCATGAAACTCCCCTCAGCACCAGAGTCCATGAGTGCACCCACCGTCGCCCGCTGGTCCGCCCAGGCTAGGGTGACGTCCGCCAGACGGTTGGGTGGTGCACGGGTGGGTATGGACGAGAGGTCCGGAGGCGACTCACCAGCGGGCCTCCGGGGCGGGGGACAGGAAAGACGGCTCACCAGGATCTCCCGGGGTCTTGGCGAGCCTGGTCCTCTTGGCCGGGCACGGCAATTGGAGACACGGTGTCCATCCCGGCCACAGTAGAGGCAACGGCCGGAGAAGAGCCTGGACTCCCGCTCGGCCGGGCTAAGGCGGTTGCGTCCCAGCTGCATGGGTTCCTCCTTGGTCACGGCTCGGGAGGGAACAAACCCATCAGTCACGGAGGGGGCAGGACGGACAGCACTGTAGAGGCGGCCGCTGGGAAAGGGAGCCCCTGAGCGGCGGTCGACGGCACAGTCGTAAGGCCGGCGAGGCGGAAAGACCTGAGCCCTGGACTCCCTGAACACCCCCTCGGGGTCGTAGTACTCGGGGGGTACGTCTGGGGTAAAGAAAACCTCCTCGAGGTCGTGGTCCTCGGGGGGTACGTCTGGGGTACCGAAATCCTCCTCGAGGTCGTGGTCCTCGGGGGGTGCGTCTGGGGGTCCCCGTCGGGTTCTCTCACGTCTTCTCTCCTGGAGGCGTCCGTCGACGCGGATGGCGAGGCAGAACAGGTCCTCGAGGGAACCAGGTTCCTCCTGGGTCGCGAGCTGGTCCCTGACTGCGTCACAGAGCCCCCTCATGAAGGTTAGGCGAAGAGCAGGTTCGTTCCATCCACTCTCCACCGCCGCCAGTCGAAACTCCATGACATAGTCCGTCACCCTGCCGCTCCCCTGTCGGAAGGTCCCCAACCGGGCTCCAGGGTCCAGACCTCGGGCTGGATGGTGGAACACTCTGCGGAGCTCCGCCACGAAGTCTGGGTAGGAGAACAAAAAATCTGCCTCCATTGCCCAGGAGGAAGTGACCCACTGGGCAGCATGGCCTGAAAGTAGGTTGGTTATATAAGCCACTTGGGACCCACGAGCAGAAAAACGGCTTGGTTGATGACGGAAAACCAACTCACATTGCATGATGAATGTGGCACACTCCTCGGGATTACCGTCGAACAGCCGTGGGACGGAGAGAAGGGGTTCCCGAGATGCGAGATCTGCTGGGGCTGCGGGGAATGTTCCTGAAGGGTGTGAGAGGTGAAAGGCATTAACGGTGTCGCCCAGCGAGTGAAGCTGAGCGAGAATGTCGGACTGTTGTCCCGCCAAAGCGGCCATTGAACCTTGAACAAGCAGGACCTGCTCTCGGAGTCCCTGTACAGCAGCTGCAGCCGCATCCAGCTGTAGGGCGTGTTCCTTGGCTGACTCTAACTGGACTGCCGCTGCTGTGCTGACTCTCTTGCGGGCGCAGACTGCGCAGGCCAGTACGAACCCCTTGACGTCGTTCCTCATGGTGGGCCACCAGAATCGACGAGCCAGGAGGGAGAACGTGCGATGAACGCCCGGGTGGCAGGCGAACCGGCTGGTATGGCCCCACTGGAGGACCCGGGACCGGACTGAGTTGGGGACAAAGAGACGGTTAACAGGTACATTGCCTGGAGCGCGATGGAAGCGTAGGGCACGCCTTACCACCCCCTCGATGCCCAAGGTGACTACTCTCTCTGTGTCGGCTGGGGTCGTCATCGGTTGGTTCGTAATGTTATGGTTTGACACCGACCCCAAACGCAACGACACAAGAGAGTTTGATTCAGAGTTGCCAAATACAAGGGCTTGTTTATTTGGTGACTAGAATAAGTGAAACAGGGAAAGCAGGTCAACAAGAAACAGGTACAATGAACAAGGGGCAAAGTTCTGCTGCTCTGCAGCTTCTCCCGGAAGGGTAGTCTTGGGAAGCAGGAGCAGACCTCTGTACCGCTCTGCAGAATCTCACGGCGGACCTCTCAGATGTTGTGTAAGACCGAGAGAGGGAGAGAGGGAACGGGTCAGTGACAGAGCAGACTTGAAACGAGCCGGAGGACAGGGTGTTATATTCTTCGTGTTAAACAACACAGTGATGTGCAATATTCCAAAAACAGCCCAAGTGCATATCTTCATGTAAACACACAGTGAGCAAAATCCAAACACCGTCCAAATGTGAAATACTATCTTCGTGTAAACACACAGTGAGCAAAAATCCAAATACAGTCCAAATGTGAAAACAATATCTTCGTGTAAATACACAGTGAGCAAAAATCCAAACACAGTCCAAATGTGAAATAATATCTTCGTGTCAATACACAGTGGGAGGTGGAAGATCCCCAAAATATTATTCCAAAAAAGGAAAGAGCAAAAACGATAATGGCTGGGTGAGTGACTGTCTGACAAAAAGGTGGTAGACTTCAGTGTAAAGGTTACACACGAAAATCGGAAATAGGTCAAGACAGTCAATCTAGATAAACTCACCCAGACGTGCTGCGTAAAGGAACAGGAGCGAAGTGGAGGCGAGCGCGCGCCACGGAGCAGGTATCCAAGCGAAGGCTTCTAGGAATTTCCTGGAGAATAGCACAGTGAAACAGAAGCAACGGGGAAAAACATCCAGCGACAAATCAAGACGAACCAACAACTTAGGGTGGGGAAAACGGGGTATAAATAATGAGGGATCGATTGATTGAAAAGCAGTGACAGCTGGGGAATGTGATTGAAAAGCGTGGGGAAGTGAGAGAACCAATCAGCGACGTCTCAGATGACGTCAACGGGGAGAAACGTGTGAACGAGGGAATTGAAATACTTGACAGAAAAAATGAATGAAAACAAAGCGAGGGTGGTTAAAGGAACAGAACGAGTGAGAGCGCAAGGACAGAAACCTCACAACTAGTGGCCATATTCAAACTCATTTACTCATAACTTTCAAACTAAATGGATATCGGCAAAACTGTGCGTGAGATCATGTGCAAAATAAACCAGCATTGTTTTTGGTGAAGTTCCCATTTAATTATGTTTCTTTCTTTCTTCCCCTCTCTCCAATAATCTGTGAATATCAAACAATCATATCATCTCTGTTTTTCTCCATCTACGCCCCCCCCCCCCCCCCCCACACACACAACTTTGAACTAAAGTATGATGCCCACACACAAACACACTTGTCAACTCTTAAAGTATGATGCCCACACACACACAGACACACACACACACATGCACACACACACACACACACAGCGGGTGGTGCGTTCTTCAGAAAGGGCTCGACAGCTCCTTGGCTGCTTGTGTGTGCCGTCACTGTAAACGCTAGTGGGTTCAAAGTAGAATCTCTCTCTCTTTCTCTCTGATGGCATGACCAAAGAAGCATGCAATATTATTATTATTATTATTACACGCTTGTAAGAACAGGGGAAGGTATGATTTCTAAGGTATAGTTCAAAGTAAACAATGATGTCAACATTAAGATGTGACTGATCTCACACAAACATTGCGGTTCAATATACCGTGCCAGCGTGCCTCATTATATCTCTACTGCAGTTCAGTATACTGTGCCTAACTCTCTCTACTACAGTTCAGCACACTGTACTCAGGGGTGTAAAAAGTACCAAAAAATTATACATAAGTGAAAGTATGGGTACCGTCTCAAAATCGTACTCAAGTGAAAGTCAGAGTATCTGGCTCAAAACACACTTGAGTAAAAGTCTAAAAGTGTCTCCTTCTTTTAAATGTACTTAAGTACTAAAAAGTAAAAACTTGTTTTCTGACTGTCTATTCTTCTGATAGCAGGTGTTTAATCAAAGATCCCCGCTTTCTAGTCTTGCACAAGGACCAATCAGCATGGGTATGGGCGGGTTCATTTTCCATTGATGGGGATTTGATTGGCTGTTTTTAAATAAAGTGCGGCCGCAGGATTAATAACGTTAACGTTAGTTTGGCCAGAGAAACAAATATACTAATTAAAATGGTTGGACCTGCGAGATTTGTACTTTGTAGGTCTGCATTTTAAATGTAAGGAGTAAAAAATATGTTTTTTTTATCTGAAATGTAATTGAATAAAAGTACAAGTATACAAACCTAATAATACTCCGGTAAAGTACAAATCCCCAAAACACTACTTAAGTATTGTAACGAAGTACAATTACACCTCAGATCTCTCTCTCTCATGCTCCCTCTCTCTCACTTTCCCTCTCTCTCCCTCTTTCTCTCTCCCTCTCTATTGCCATTTCCCTCTTTCTCCATGTCTCCACCTCATCCCCCTCTTTCTCCCTGTCTCTCTCCCTCCCTATCTCCCCATCCCATTAGAGTGCTTGCAACAGCTCCCAGTCTCTGTACTGGTGTGTCACATGTGACTTTGATGGCTTCGGAAACTTAGAGAGGAAAATAAATAAATAAAATAAAGATATATGTCACCTTCATATACCACTATACTCAGACCAACACGTTGTGTGAGTAACTATGGTAACTATGGATGAGAACATCCACATACAGTATCAGGACTAGTGATGAGGTCATTATGAGATACATCCTGGAGCCGCTCCATAGACAGTGACTAGTGGAACAACTCTATGACTGTACCCATGGTGATTTAACTCCTAGAACACTATGACAGTAACCATGGTGATTTAACTCCTAGAACACTGTATTATATTTTTGGACAAAATATACATATTTTATAAGGTTATTGGAAATCTACTTGTGACCCCTCACATCACTGAAGCCACACAGAACCGCTGAGTTAGGGAGTCATCACAGGAACTCGCAAGCCACACATGATTAATTTACATACAGTGACAATGGATGAAGATATCACAACACTTAGTTACTAGGCAACCAAAGTAAGAGAATAGAGGCAGATTTGAATGTCTTGATTACTGTTGACACCTAGCCCAGCTTCAAACAAATCCAGAACAGAGGGGAGTCACCCCCGATGGCTAAGAACAAAGGGTCAGCCAGGACACAGGGATAGCATTTAAAGTAACATGGCAATGATAAACCACTGTGTCAATACCAGGTGAGTAAGTCACACAGCAATGATTAGAACTTGGATATTAGAATGTAGCTTTTCATATTCTGTTTGAACACAACTCAAGTACAAATATGACTGAAATAAGGTTTTACCTGGGAAACAGTTTGAGAGTAAACATGGAATAGTTATAGCCAATCATTTAAAATGTATTATTAGAATATATAGTCTGTAATGAAAACAAGGTCAATTGTATTTTCACAATGTATAAGGTTAATAGATCTATCAAAGTAACTGTATAAGGTTAATAGATCTATCAAAGTAACTGTATAAGGTTAATAGATCTATCAAAGTAACTGGTTAGCTTAGGATAATTTAAGATAATTATTTAGAAAAGCTCTGTTTTAAGAAATCTAGGTGAAGAACTGGAGTAAGTCAAAATGCTTGTATACCATGAAATGAGAACAAAGACTTTTAAGCATTATGTTGTAATCTGGTATATTCTGGTAATAACTTATGTTGACATGTGCGTCTCTGAAAGACATTAATTAATATCTATGTATCAGGTTTGGCAACTATAATAGTAACAATGATTTAGGCCTTAAAATTATTTGGAAAGAAATACTGTCTTAAGCAGAGCCGTTAATGGTAAGTCACGCCTACATTTCATATTCAAAATAAGCTGTTTGGAGATTGGAGGAAAACTGGTTGTGATGTCACTTTCTGTGATGTCATCACCCTGCAATCTGGGCCTTTATAACTGAGGCCCCAGGACTGTGAGGGGCAGATGAATGAAGATGAATGAAGGAGATGATTGAGATGATTGAGATTGCAGAAGAAGATTTTGAACAAAGCCTCAACCACTCTACATATCTGCAGCGCTATACAGAGACAGAGATCACAGATGACGGTATTGACAAATACCAAGGAACATTCTTGTAACAGTAGTCTGGAGATCCAATGCAAACCTTGAGTTATTGTAACCATTCAGTGTGTTTGATCAACTGCAAGAAGTTATTAAGAAGCCGTTATTGTATGCTTTGGTTAACACATTCCCTGCCACCACTTTGATCATCTTATACCATTCTCTGCCAGTACTGTAATTTTTTTTTTGATCCACTTTTTCTCCCATTTTCTATATTTTTCTCCCATCCTAATTTCGTATCATCCAATTCAACCCTCCCCTGTCACGAACGCTGTTTCTTGCCTCCCACAAGCCGGCTGCAATGTGGACTAAGTCATACATAGCACAAGTCCCCTCCGGTACTTGAGGTAACAGCAGTCGCATCTTTTCACCTGCGCAGCTCGATCTCTCAGTGGCGAGGAGTAACGCGTGGGAGGCTCACGCTGCCCCCGACACTTCCTGATTCTACTGCACAGGCGCACCAACCGACCTGTAGGAGTCGCTGTCCACAACGCCCGATCCCCACCCTTCAGTTTCCCTCCCCGTAATACGGCCAATGTGTATTACTGCGGACGACCAGCTAAACTGAAAACAATGTGGAGAGCTGGATTCGAACACGCGAACCCAGCGTCTCCACATTGGTGGCGAGTGCCTTGCCCACTACACCACCTAGCCGCCCCCAGTACTGTAAGTCTATGGAGATGTTCACCTTCTTTGCAGGGCTATAACTTTTTAAATTGTATTGCTAAATTGACATTACTATGGCCCATTCAACATCGATTATCTATTGTTCAGGATGTAGGAACGTTTTACTTTTTCATTCACACATTCATACGAAAATACCGTCTAGAGTATAAATATGTTTTTATCGTTTTCTGCAGTAATTCCTATAACGTGAGTTTGTATGGATAATAATAAAAAAATGGTTGAAACTCACGGCAGCCTCCTCTTAGCGTTGGGCGATGATACTGGAGCAAACAGATCCCAGTTATGTGATGGGGATCGAGGCGATCCATTTCCGGTTTGTATAATAATAATAACAGCCTAAATCATGTGGATTATTGAGTTATGGCAGCGATCCATATCCACGGTGTGTGGCTAGAGTCCTGGGATGATAAACGAGTGGCCGGACGGATTTAGGGGACGGACCGAGCTCCAACGGGCATATCCGGTTTGGCAACTTGCCGATCAGCCACCAGGTGGCAGTATTGAAGCGTTGCAGAGTTGTGCCGGCCCAGACAGCATCAGACAATGATCCGTGAGTGAAATATGAATACCATGGCGAAAATATGAAATATGATCAGAATAACGTTGTACGCCGTGATCTGGCAGAATTCGCATGAACTTGAAACCCGTTCTATGACGTTATTGGCGGAGAAAGTGTTAATAAACTTGCAAGAGAAAACCAGGAGCGCTTGTCTGGACAACCCGTTTTTAAGAAGACTATAGGTTTGGGATCAGAACAACGCTAGTACATAGAACATTGTATCTAAATCAAGATACGACAACACTATGACAGTAACCATGGTGATTTAACTCCTAGAACACTATGACAGTAACCATGGTGATTTAACTCCTAGAACAATATGACAGTAACCATGGTGATTTAACTCCTAGGACACTATGACAGTAACCATGGTGATTTAACTCCTAGAACACTATGACAGTAACCATGGTGATTTAACTCCTAGAATAATATGACAGTAACCATGGTGATTTAACTCCTAGGACACTATGACAGTAACCATGGTGATTTAACTCCTAGAACACTATGACAGTAACCATGGTGATTTAACTCCTAGAACAATATGACAGTAACCATGGCGATTTAACTTCTAGAACACTATGACAGTAACCATGGTGATTTAACTCCTAGAACACTATGACAGTAACCATGGTGATTTAACTCCTAGAACACTATGACAGTAACCATGGTGATTTACCTCCAGGGACACTATGACAGTAACCATGGTGATTTACCTCCAGGGACACTATGACAGTTACCATGGTGATTTAACTCTTTATTCTTTAACTTTTTTACTGTATGAAGCACAATTTCAGGAGGCTCCTACAGAACCAAGCATTCACTATAATGCTCATGTACCTTATATGTGACAAATAAAACACAGCTTTGCAACTTACTGACCAAACACTGTCGGAATGCAGAGCTATTTAACACTTATCTCAACAAGAAAACACCACATCCAGCACCTTTAAATATACAACTAATTTGGACGTAATAGTTTAAACATTTCTAGGAGCCCACAAAGTCAGTCACTAATTCACTGGCAACGGTCCAACTCCAAAATGTTAAGATAGTATGTTCTGTAAAAGGAATGTTAGTAACCAAAGAGACAGCATTATTTTTTCCAGTGTAAGCGCAATTGAATGAATTAATGAATAAATGAAACCTTTATTGCCCTTCAAGGGAATTTGCTGTGTCCAAAGAGAGCAACAAAAAAGCCTAATAGGCACAAATATGAACAATACAGCAGAGACAAACAAGACATGAGCATAATAAATACGAGCATCATAAAAAGCATGACACTGCATGACCCTCAACGGCACCATATGGTGCAAGTGCTAAAAAATACCAAATAATCAAAACTTGCAGCTGAATGCTGCGTGGGACAAAGGACACAATGCATTGTTTGGTTCTAGTCCTAGGCATGCAGTACCTCCAGGGCCGTATTAACGACCGGGCCGTGGCCCGTGGGCCTCTAGTGACGAGGGGCCTCCACATTTTTTTTTATTTTTTTTATTTTGGAGATCGATGTCATAATGTGACACTGAAATGAAAAAAAAATTTCATCAACTAAAATATTTAGTCAACAAAAATATACAGTACGTCACACCCCGTGCCTCTCCCTGACGTCTGCAAGTGGCTAATCTTGAGTTTCCGACCCCCCAGTAAGCTAACGATGGATAAATCCAAAAAAAGGAAAGTCTGAGGAAAATAGAGGGTTTAATTCAGCGTGGACAGATTAATTTGCTTTCACAACTAACAATGCAGGCTTACCTGTAGCCTATGCCTGATATGTGGTGCGAAATTTGCAAACAACGATTACTGTCATTTTGATTACTGTAGTTTGCCTGGTATGTAGCCTTGGTTAGTGGCTGCCCCACCAATGTTTTACATATAAAAACGCCACTGTGCGTGCGTGCATGTGTGTGTGGGGGCCTCCACAAGAGTCTGTCCCAGAGGCCTCTGAATTCTTAATCTGGCCTTGAGTACCTCCACCCTGAGGGTAAGAGTGCGTACTCAGACCATAGTGGGTGCAGTTGATCGGCTATGATCTTTTCTGCCAATTTCCTGGTGGTCTGACATGTTTGTAATACTGCACATTGCTTCACCAGTTGTCTTACCTCCTAATTTGACCACCCTATCTATTGTATTGTTATTCTGTACACTTAGTGCTCCCCGCAGCACTGAATACAGAAAGTCAGCACACTCTGGATGCAAGTCTTATAGAACAGTATATCTGCAGAGTTATGTCCACTTTGAAATGTCTAAGTTTCCTCAAGAAGTACAGATGTTGTTGAGCCTTTGCAGATCTGGCATTGGTGTTAGCGTTCCATGCGAGTTTACTGTCGATAATGGTGCGCAGGTATTTGTACTCCTGTACTATTTCAAATTGGCACGTTGTTCATGGTCACGGGGGGCAGAGAAACAGATTTTTGTCTACATATTTGTCTTTTCTGTATTTAAAATCAATGGGTTTTCAGAGCACCAGTAAAAAAAAACAGACAGTTTGAAGTTGCTGAAGTGAGAGACGTAATTACATTTCTCAATATTATAATTTTATTCCCCTGTCTTACCCTTGTTATTATTATTGTTATTATTTATATATTGTTTTATTCTTGTTTTTTTTTGCCCCACCATCCGCTGGGTGCATACTATGACCTTTATTATGTTTTGTAACAGATTACAGAAATTCAGGAAGCATATTGGAACACTAGGTTCTGATATTATGTTGATTAATATATCTGCACTATTTTATCCCACGTTATGCTTTGCTCTTGCTGCTTGTTTTACATTGATTGTATGTCTTATTTCTTACTGATGTAAAGCACTTTGAATTGTAATTCCCTGTATGAAAGTGTACTATTATTATTAAAAGTATGTCACTTGATGACATCATAAATTCATGTCCTGATGCTAGGATTTCCAGCTTATGGAGAGAGTTATGTATTCTTATAGACACTGATTGAACTGTCCAAGATCATTGGAATAGCACTAATGTAAATTTGGTTTCATGTGGATTATCCCTTTAAAAGTAGTGTAACATGTTACCGTTCTAAGGGAGAAATAAGAAATGTATGTATTGCAAAGTAAGACAAAGTCTACACTAACACTAACCATCTACACACACATACTACACTAACACTAACCCATCTACACACAGACTACACTAACACTAACCATCTACACACAGTCTACACTAACACTAACCATCTACACACAGACTACACTAACACTAACCATCTACACACAGTCTACACTAACACTAACCATCTACACACAGACTACACTAACACTAACCCATGTACACACAGGCTGCACTAACACTAACCATCTACACACAGACTACACTAACACTAACCATCTACACACAGACTACACTAACCATCTACACACAGTCTACACTAACACTAACCATCTACACACAGACTACACTAACACTAACCATCTACACACAGTCTACACTAACACTAACCATCTACACACAGTCTACACTAACACTAACCATCTACACACACATACTACACTAACACTAACCATCTACACACAGGCTGCACTAACACTAACCCATCTACACACAGACTACACTAACACTAACCATCTACACACAGTCTACACTAACACTAACAATCTACACACAGTCTACACTAACTGTTGTGAAGGATCAGATTAAACCGAATATATATATTTATTTATGGATATATATTGAATAGTATTTGTATATCGTTTGATATCCCTTGTATATTCCTTGTACATATACACGGAATATCCCTTTATTCTACTACAGCCCATAATAGTTCATTCTCTTAGTGGACAAAAGGACCAGGCGCCAGGGACCAGCCCCTGGCGTTCAAGTTCAAAGGTACCGACGAGACATGCCCTTACTAGCCCCGGCTCCGCGCAGGAATACGGCTACCGAAAGCAGAGTGGCACTATTTGTTCACTGTGCATATAAATATGGCGCAAGAAATGTAGAATTCCTCTTATCCCTTAGTCCTTTACCCTTCTACCCAACTAAGTAACAGAACGTGAAGCCTCACCCCACGATACCGCGTGCGGTGTAGTATGGCCTGTTTGGCCTTAGAATAGCATTGAGACCTCGTGCGAATTAATAGCTGAATTGCCAGAGTTTGGCACCGTATTTCTATTAAGTAATAATAGCCTATTATGTATGGTGCATCGTGCGGTTAGAGTTCTAAAGTGAGCAGCACCCCCATCGCTTCCTCGTGTTATCTAGAGTCTTAACCAGGTTGGGCAGACCACACGTGGTGCTTTCATCCGAGGAGTTCTAGGCGAGGACCGAGTGGACCTGTACATTGGATTACCTACCCGACGACTGCTGAGCCCTATGCGGCATGGAATATATATTTGCTTTGGTACTTTGATTTGTGGAGCGGATAATCGCCAACACCGGTGAGTGTTGGATCTACCCCGAAAGGAGTCAAGGTGAGACGGCGCTCAGACCAGACTGAGGTCGCCTCGCTTCTTCTTCACTGTGGAGCTACAGCTACAGCTACAGCCTACAAGAGAGCCAAGGTGTATTCATCTGTGGATCAAGATTCTACTGCACTGTCTTCTGTACGTGAAGTCTCCCTAGAAATCGTTGACCAGACGGGATAGGGCCGACGGCTCTCCTACCCCCCCTACCGGCCTACAACCGGGAGGACCCCTACAGTATATCCAGCTATAATCATTAAGTGACCATAGATATAATTCCCTAAGAGCCAGGTTGTATACTTGCTTCCTGCGTAACCAGAGATTGGACATTCAGTGTTGATTTGCCTACGAGTACTCATTTGCCTTACAAGAGCATTCAAATCATAAATGTAATGGTGAATATTATATGTACCCTTTGCTATATATTAAATATTTGATTATTACCTTTGTGTGGACCTGGTTTCATGGTGGGAAAGTGTTCATCATATTTAGATATTGTGTACTGTATGGCCAGTAGTTAAAGTACATAAAGCGGTAGTGGTTTAATGATACCATACTTATCAATACAGTCAGGGAATTGTACCCCTCAGTTACAATTGGTCCTTCGAGCCGGAGGGTAATCAGTGTAATATTAATATAGTGGTATTAATATTGAAATGGCCTATGATGAACACTCCACGAAACGGTCCTCCTAAAGTAGAACGCCCGCAGCGTAGACGACAGCCACCTCAGTACGTAGAGGATTACGCTGCCAGTATACTACCTAGCCTTCTACAAGCGGTAAACGCGGTAAAAGTAGAAAGTAAAATTATGTCCGACCCTATCAACCAGGATACCCCGACCACAGAGGCCCTAGTGGGTTCTAATGTAACTGACCAAGCTCACGGTGGGGACCAGGAGGGAACTGACACGACTTTACCCCCCGCCAAGACCGAAGAAGTAGTCCCCCCAGAGCTCCGGGAGGAAGACAACCCCCCAGAGATGGAACTCTGCACGGAACAAGATGAGGAGAGCGCCGAGGAGATAGAGCTCCAGGACTCCCCGCAGGGGAACGCATCCCCAACGGGTACAGCCAGGAGCGGCTCACCTCTACAAGCGTCTTCCCCCAGCGAGGCGGAGAGGATGCTGTCACAGGCGTTCTTCGCCAGCCTGACAGCCTCCACCGAACGCGATCGACTTCAGGGTGAACGCGATCGACTTCAGGGTGAACGCGATCGACTCCAAGCACAGACGCTTAGCGAGCGCGAACAACTCCAAGCGCAGCAACGGAGCGAAGAAGAGCACATACGTCTGGAGCTGAGACGCCTTCAGACGGAAGAGAATATGGCAAGAGACCGGGCCGACACCCAGCGTGCCGCTGCCGGTGCCCAAAGAGAAGCAGATCTCACCAAGCGCGAAGCCGAGCGCGACAGACTACAAGCCGAGCGCGACAGACTACAAGCGCAGCTAATGGAGCAGCTGATCACCAGGGCAACACCCCCTCCCTCCACAAGGGGTTCCAGGGCCTCGTCAAGACACGTGTCAAGGGCACCCTCCCCTGACCGAGCAGGCGACCTTGAACTCGACCACCAGAGAGAGTCTACACCCCCCTCCGAACTCCTTCCCCGACCGGTCCAAGTGAGACCCAGCTACAAGGAAGGAACGGCGGACACCGCGGAGAGGCTAAATAGACGACTACAGGATCTAGATGACCTGGCAGAAGAAGAAGAGGGAGAAGAGGAGAGTCAAGCCCGACAGCAGCACATTACTCCACAGGACCAGGAGGTCCAGTACAGCCCAGGCTATACCCCCGCGGCTCTGCGCTACAGACCCCCGACTCGATTCACGGGTGAGCATGACGCACGACCAGTCCCGAGGAATAGCACCTGGACCAGCGGGCCATGGTACCCTGCCAGTACCAGCCCACCGAGAGGCGTAAGAAGAGACTCGCCCAGGAGGCCTCTCTTCCAACGCTCACCGATGTGCCAGCCATCCATGGCGTCATACATTGGCACACCGACGTTTCCAGACTTCACCCATGAGAACCGAGCACAGTACACGGAGCTACGGATGTGCTTAGAGACAACGATGGTGGATGTAGCTGATGAACGCCACAAGTATGCGATCCTATTGAAGCACCTGAAAGTGCCCAGAGCGCACAACATAGCGCTGGCCTATGCCACCTCTACTACCCCATACACCGCGGCTCTAGCAGCACTAGACCAAAGATATGGACGTATATGGGATTACGTAATACAAGAGATAAGGCATATTGACCGCCTACCCCCAGCAACAGACAATCGCTCACTAGACGACCTGTCTATCAAAGTACAATCCCTGGTAGGGATGCTGGGGGCGCAACGAGAAAAGGGTATGCACGAACTATACGCAAACTCGAACGTCGAGAGGATTTTAGAGAAGCTGCCACCCGCCCGACAGGAGCGCTTCAGGCGGCAAAGAGACCACCGTGATCCTAACGGTCCCGAGCCATCCCTCCTAGACCTAGCCGACTTCCTGGCGAGAGAAGTCAGCAGCCTACGGCTGGATACGTTCGTGCGGAGCACACCAAGCTCCAGAGAGGGACCTAGGAGAGTAAACGATGGCCGAAGATCGGTGACTGTCATGCACCAATCAGAATCAGTACCGAGCAGCAAGAACCACAGTACCCCCTCGATGAAAGAGAAGTGGAAGATGGTGTGCCCGTACTGCGAGAAGGAACACTGGTTCAAGAAGATGACAGCTGAAGAAGTGAGTCACTGGATAAAGTCCAACAGGCGCTGTTACCGATGTGCGCGCAGTCACATGGCAGCCGAGTGCCGCCTAAAGAAGAGGTGTAGTCGGTGTGACGGAGCCCATCTAGATGTCCTACACGACAGTAACAAAAGAAAGCCTGCACCATCCAGCAGCACAAAGGCAAGTGTTATGTACATTGACCCCGCTAGCAGCAGCGGCGCCCAGGTGCTCTTAAAGGTGGTCCGTGTAACACTGAGTTACCAAGATAAGATCATGTACACTTACGCCGTCCTTGATGACGGGTCAGAGAAGACCCTTCTCCTCGCGTCCGCTGCGGCCCAGCTGGGGCTGCGGGGGAGCGAGAACCAGATGACTATTCGGACAATAAGAAGAGATCTAAAGACGATAAAGGGCGAGAATGTCTCCTTCACTATCGCAGCAAGCGGGCAGCCAGAGAGACGGTACAGGATTACTAATGCTTTCACCAGCCAAGAAATAGGACTATCGCAGTACACCTACCCCATCGCCAAGCTGATGGATAAATATGTGCACCTGCGTCAACTCCCTATCCCGCTCATAGACGGCGCCACCCCGACCCTGCTGATAGGCTCCGACCACGCAGACCTCATAGTCCCGATAGACCGGGTCCATACAGGACCCAGAGGCTGTCCTGCAGCAGTCGAGACCCGCCTAGGATGGACATTACAAGGCCCCCTCGCCAAGTCTCTTAACCGAACAGCAGCCACTAGCTGCCTCCACTCCAGAGCGACAGAAGGAGACACCACACTCCTGCAGCATGTCGAGAGGCTATGGACACTAGAGACAATGCCCTTTAAGAACGAAAAGAAAGACATTCGTTCTAAGGAAGATATCTACGCTATAGCCCTCCTCGAGCTCGGGACAAAGAGAGTCAACGTCAACGGAGTGATGAGATACGCAACTCCACTCTTGAGGCGAGAGGGAATGCCCACCTTTCACGCCACAAAAGAGGCGACGGAGCGGTATCTATTGAACACAGAGCGGCGCCTAGCCAAAGACCCCGCTCAAGAAGCTGTGTACCGCGCTGAGATTAACAAATTAATCACAGCGGGACACAAAGAAAATTTACTGGCGACGTCGTGCGCTGCTCCGCGCCTCCCTGATCAAAGACGGCTTTGATCTCCGGCAGCGGGCCAGCAGCGACCCCCCACACGTCGCAGAGGACCCAGCAGCAGATGAAGAGGTCCAACAAAGTGTGACAAATAGTTTCTACGTGGACAACTGTTTACAAAGCGTCTCAACGCCAGAAGAAGCCGAGGCTCTCCTACTCAAGCTCCGCGCCTCCCTGATCAAAGGCGGCTTTGATCTCAGGCAGTGGGCCAGCAGCGACCCGCAAGTACTGCGCAGCCTCTCCCCCGATGATAAGGCAGCGAGCAGCGACACCTGGATGGCGACCATCCCAGGAGAAGCCCAAGAAATGACACTAGGACTAGTCTGGCGCTTCAAAACAGACTCGCTCCATTATAGACACAAACCCCTGATCAAGGAGCAGGGAAGGTCGACGGCAATACCGACCACCAGACGGAGTGTATACAGAACACTCGCCAGACAATATGACCCGTTGGGATGTATTCTACCTTACACCACCAGGGCAAAGATGATTGTAAGAGCGCTATGGGACAAAGACCAGGGCTGGGACGATCCCATACCCGAACACCTTGCATCCACATGGAGAGAGTGGGAGATGGAACTCCGCTCACTCCCAGGTGTTAATATACGCCGCAGCTACTTCCCACCCACAGTGAGGCCAGAGACATGCAAGATCGACCTGCACGTATTCAGCGACGCCTCCGAAGTAGCCTACGGTTCGGTGGCTTACTTGCGTGCCCGAGAGGAGGGAGGAGAAATACATACTGCTTTCATCCTGGCTCGCTCAAGAATAGCCCCACACAAGCAACAATCTATCCCGCGTCTAGAGCTCTGCGCAGCCCTAGCAGGAGCGCAGCTCGCCACGTTAATCCAACGTGAACTCACCATCCCGGTGCAAAGAACAATCTTGTGGTCAGACTCCATGACCGTACTCACATGGATCCGGTCTGATTCGTGCAGATACAAGGTCTTCGTGGGAGTCAGAGTCACCGAGATTCAAGAGTTAACAGAAGTAACCAGCTGGAGGTATGTGGACACCAAACACAACCCAGCTGACGTCATCACCCGGGGAATGTCCCTGGATGACCTCACCCGTCACAACCTCTACAGTGACGGGCCAGAGTTCCTCAAGCTCCCCGAAGAAGAGTGGCCTACACCCACCCCACGGGAGGCGAGTAAAGAGGAGGCAGAGAACAAGAAACCTATGTTCTGTGGGTTGACACACACACTCGTCCCCACAGACCCGGTTCTAGACGATTGCCTCACCCTAGAGAGTGCGCAGCTAAAGACATTTCTGTGGCACCACCCAGAGGTTCAGCCCACAACTGACATTTCAGCAGCTGACTACGAAGAAGCAGAACTCCTTCTACTACAACGAGCCCAGAGAGACTCGTTCCCCGATGAGCTAGCCTGTCTACAGGGAGCAAAGCCCGTCCCATCAGACAGCAGACTGCTCCACCTAGCCCCCGAGAGCGACGCCCATAATCTCATCAGAGTGGGTGGTCGTCTGCGGAGAGCCCCAGACCTACCGGATGACGTTAAGTACCCGATAGTCTTGAACAGCCGACATAAGGTCACAGAGCTGATCATAAAGAAATACGACGAGGATGTGCACCACGCAGGGGCAGAGAGAGTCTTCGCGGAGATCAGACGTCGTTATTGGATACTGCAAGGGAGAGAAGCAGTGCGGCGCTTCCAGCGAACCTGTCTAGACTGCCGTAAGTGGCGCGCGCAGCCCAGTATACCCCGGATGGCTGACCTACCTCCCTGTCGCCTCCGACTCGGCGACAAGCCCTTTCACTCCACCGGTATGGACTGTTTTGGCCCGCTGTATATAAAGAGAGGAAGAGGAACCGAGAAGCGGTGGGGTATTGTATTCAAATGCATGACCACCAGAGCGATACATATCGAACTCCTCCCAACCATGAGCACAGACTCATTCCTTATGGCCTTCCGAAGATTCACATCACGGAAAGGAAAACCGTCTACATTGTTGTCTGATCACGGGACAAACTTCAAAGGCGGAGAAAGAGAGCTGAGAGAGAGCTTCCAAGCTATGGGCCCAGAACTTAAGACCCACCTCGCTCCATCCCAGATTGACTTCCAGTTTAATCCCCCGAACGCACCTCACTTCGGTGGAACCTGGGAACGAGAAGTACGTTCCATAAAGACAGCCCTGTACGCCGTGCTTGGGGCCCAGACCGTGGCGGAAGAAGTCCTAATGACAGTCCTCACGGAGATCGAGGGAGTATTGAACTCAAAGCCCCTCGGTTACGTCTCAAGTGATGTAGCAGATGTCGACCCAGTCACCCCCAACACACTCTTGATGGGGCGGCTGGACCCCGCGCTACCCCAGACAATGTACAGGCCTGAAGAAGCGAACGGCCGAAGAATGTGGAGGTACAGTCAAGTACTGGCTGACAAGTTTTGGAACAGTTTCCTACTCCACTACCTACCGTCTCTACAGACCCGCCAGAAGTGGGTAAAAGAGAGAGACAATTTGACAGAAGGAACAGTCGTCATGATTATCGACCAGTCACTACCCAGAGCTATGTGGCCGGCTGGCCGCGTAAGCAAAGTGATCACCGGTGCCGATGGAAAGGTCCGAGCAGCTGAAGTGCTCGTCCAAGGACGGACTTACACCCGACCCGTGGCGAGGCTAATAGAACTGCCAAGGCTCCCCGATACTATCGATGACGACCATGACCCTATGACTTTGTGAGTTGACTGACCCTTACAGCGGACATTGAGTAGTGGACAGTGCGGTTAATCTGTCTCTGCTTAGCTAATTAGGTGGGACTAATTAGGGTGCGGCTGTTGTGAAGGATCAGATTAAACCGAATATATATATTTATTTATGGATATATATTGAATAGTATTTGTATATCGTTTGATATCCCTTGTATATTCCTTGTACATATACACGGAATATCCCTTTATTCTACTACAGCCCATAATAGTTCATTCTCTTATTGGACAAAAGGACCAGGCGCCAGGGACCAGCCCCTGGCGTTCAAGTTCAAAGGTACCGACGAGACATGCCCTTACTAGCCCCGGCTCCGCGCAGGAATACGGCTACCGAAAGCAGAGTGGCACTATTTGTTCACTGTGCATATAAATATGGCGCAAGAAATGTAGAATTCCTCTTATCCCTTAGTCCTTTACCCTTCTACCCAACTAAGTAACAGAACGTGAAGCCTCACCCCACAATACCGCGTGCGGTGTAGTATGGCCTGTTTGGCCTTAGAATAGCATTGAGACCTCGTGCGAATTAATAGCTGAATTGCCAGAGTTTGGCACCGTATTTCTATTAAGTAATAATAGCCTATTATGTATGGTGCATCGTGCGGTTAGAGTTCTAAAGTGAGCAGCACCCCCATCGCTTCCTCGTGTTATCTAGAGTCTTAACCAGGTTGGGCAGACCACACGTGGTGCTTTCATCCGAGGAGTTCTAGGCGAGGACCGAGTGGACCTGTACATTGGATTACCTACCCGACGACTGCTGAGCCCTATGCGGCATGGAATATATATTTGCTTTGGTACTTTGATTTGTGGAGCGGATAATCGCCAACACTGGTGAGTGTTGGATCTACCCCGAAAGGAGTCAAGGTGAGACGGCGCTCAGACCAGACTGAGGTCGCCTCGCTTCTTCTTCACTGTGGAGCTACAGCTACAGCTACAGCCTACAAGAGAGCCAAGGTGTATTCATCTGTGGATCAAGATTCTACTGCACTGTCTTCTGTACGTGAAGTCTCCCTAGAAATCGTTGACCAGACGGGATACGGCCGACGGCTCTCCTACCCCCCCTACCGGCCTACAACCGGGAGGACCCCTACAGTATATCCAGCTATAATCATTAAGTGACCATAGATATAATTCCCTAAGAGCCAGGTTGTATACTTGCTTCCTGCGTAACCAGAGATTGGACATTCAGTGTTGATTTGCCTACGAGTACTCATTTGCCTTACAAGAGCATTCAAATCATAAATGTAATGGTGAATATTATATGTACCCTTTGCTATATATTAAATATTTGATTATTACCTTTGTGTGGACCTGGTTTCATGGTGGGAAAGTGTTCATCATATTTAGATATTGTGTACTGTATGGCCAGTAGTTAAAGTACATAAAGCGGTAGTGGTTTAATGATACCATACTTATCAATACAGTCAGGGAATTGTACCCCTCAGTTACACTAACACTAACCATCTGCACACAGTCTACACTAACACTAACCATCTACACACAGACTACACTAACACTAACCATCTACACACAGTCTACACTAACACTAACAATCTACACACAGTCTACACTAACACTAACCATCTACACACAGACTACACTAACACTAACCATCTACACACAGTCTACACTAACACTAACCATCTACACACAGTCTACACTAACACTAACCATCTACACACAGTCTACACTAACACTAACCATCTACACACAGACTACACTAACACTAACCATCTACACACAGTCTACACTAACACTAACCATCTACACACAGTCTACACTAACACTAACCATCTACACACAGACTACACTAACACTAACCATCTACACACAGACTACACTAACCATCTACACACAGTCTACACTAACACTAACCATCTACACACAGACTACACTAACACTAACCATCTACACACAGTCTACACTAACACTAACCATCTACACACAGACTACACTAACACTAACCATCTACACACAGACTACACTAACACTAACCATCTACACACAGTCTACACTAACACTAACCATCTACACACAGTCTACACTAACACTAACCATCTACACACAGTCTACACTAACACTAACCATCTACACACAGACTACACTAACACTAACCATCTACACACAGTCTACACTAACACTAACCATCTACACACAGACTACACTAACACTAACCATCTACACACAGTCTACACTAACACTAACCATCTACACACAGACTACACTAACACTAACCATCTACACACAGACTACACTAACACTAACCATCTACACACAGTCTACACTAACACTAACCATCTACACACAGTCTACACTAACACTAACCATCTACACACAGACTACACTAACACTAACCATCTACACACAGACTACACTAACACTAACCATCTACACACAGTCTACACTAACACTAACCATCTACACACAGTCTACACTAACACTAACCATCTACACACAGTCTACACTAACACTAACCATCTACACACATACTACACTAACCATCTACACACAGGCTGCACTAACACTAACCATCTACACACAGCCTACACTAACGCTAACCCATCTACACAGAGTCTACACTAACCATAACCATCTACACACACAGACTACACTAACACTAACCATCTAAACAGTCTACACTAACGCTAACCCATCTACACAGAGTCTACACTAACACTAACCATCTACACACAGTCTACACTAACCATCTACACACAGTCTACACTAACACTAACCATCTACACACAGTCTACACTAACCCATCTACACACAGACTACACTAACACTAACCATCTACACACAGTCTACACTAACACTAACCATCTACACACAGTCTACACTAACCCATCTACACACACATACTACACTAACACTAACCCATCTACACACAGGCTGCACTAACTGTTCTGAAGGGCCAGATTAACACTGATAATCTGTGTTTATTATTTTGTATAACTTGTATATTGTTTATATATATAAGCTATATACCTTTAAGCTTCCGTTTGCATCATAGTATTATTCGCTCGCCTCATTGGGCACCGCCCTTGACATTGGAGGCGCCAGCAGACGCGCCCCTCAGACAAGTTCAAAGACGTGTCCGGGCAAGTTCAGACATGCCCATAGCAGGCGCATTGATTCCGGACAGGTAATTCGGCTGCGCTCTAGAAATCAGTCTGAGTATATATATTGTAGATGGCGCAAGCAGCAGTAAGCAGAGAAACGAGAACACAGTAACGAGTGTGCAGAACGAGTGAACATGTGAGCAGTGGAAGTAATGAGTCGGCAGTAGCAGAACAGGAGAAGCAGCCGAGCGAGATTGTAATACGTTCGGTACCGTTGTACACAGACCTACCCGCGGTGTATCGTTACGGATAGCTAGTAGCTACTTAGATACGACCATAATATTGTAGAGCCATTATTGGCGCAGTATAGTGACTTGTGTAAGCGAAGTAACGTGGAGAAGCGTATAGTTAAGACCATCGGAGTTTGGATCTAACTACTCCCTGAAGACCGTCATCGGGCTAGCTTCCAGTACAAACGAAGCTAGCTAGCTACCATCTCTGCCATCGGGCTTTGGATTAAGAGCTATTAACCCTGCCATCGGGCACTTGGATTACAAGGACTGGATCCGTACGAGACCCCCTTTCCTTCAGTGACCACAGGATTATCTGACTATTCTTCAATTCCTCCGGAGCTTACAACTCCACAGGGGAAATCATCGTCTCCAGCTACCCACCATGCTTTGCCCTGTATCGCCTTCTCTCACTCCCTGCAGAGCTCCGGTCGAGTATTCTTAACCTAGGAAATATTCATTCCCCCTGACTTTGATACTCTGACATTCTACTATTAAAAGAGCAACGTAATAATTCAGTTGTATAGTGATATGACTATTAAAATACTGTAAACTTGATATCCTTGTCCCCGTGCCGTCAATTGAGTGTCTGCCATATTTATCTAACTGTACTGTCTGGCAAGTAATAATATTTAGTAGTGGTTTAATCTAAACAATCTTTAATACAGTCCGGGTTGTGTAGCCCCTCAGCTACACTAACGCTAACCCATCTACACACAAGTCTACACTAATGCTAACCCATCTTCACAGTCTACACTAACACTAACCATCTACACACACTCTACACTAACACTAACGTTAGGTTATGGCTATAACCAAGTTCTATGAGTAATGGTGACGCTCAGCATCACACTTGCACTGTACTTCACTTCGTGCACGTGCATTGAATAAAAAATTCCACCATGTACCTTTACATCCCAACATTCGTCTCGCCACACCCCCATCTGTTTACCTTCATAAGCAGGTGTGTGGTCACCAGTGTTGTGCTAGTTACTGAAAAATAGTAACTCAGTTACTTTACTAGTTACTTCATTTCAAAGTAACTTCGTTACTGTACTAGTTACTTACACCCAAAAGTAATGAGTTACTGTGAAAAGTAACTATTTAGTTATTTAAAAAAAAATAAAAAAAATTAATTGCTCAAGTCCCATGCCCCATATACTCAAAATCGGTTGATCAACTTGACAGTTTCCATTCACATCACCGAACTCTGCTAAGCAATGTGGTCTAGAGCGTTTCATTATATATTCCCTCCCCGCTGTATGTATATTTCTCTCCCACCCACCCACCCCCTCCTAATGTACAGTCCCCTCCCCATCATATGTATATACTCTGTCAGGATCTAGGGGTAACAGTACTGTATATTTGAATACCGCTTATGTCACAAATGTATCAGTACTAAATACCTATATGTCCCTATGCCATAAATGTCATGTATGTTGTGTATGTCATAAATGTCTATATGAATTGAAAATGGGGGACCCTGATGGAAACAAGACAAACGTCTTTCTCAGGTCTGCATCCCCTTAACAATTGTATGTATTGAGCCGTACTGTATTGTACCCATTCTGCAATCTGTTAAATAAAGTTTTCATTCATTCATTCATCCATTCATTAATTCATTCATAACCATCTTGCAGCGTTGTTATCAAAGCATTGCAACGTTAGAATA
The DNA here is from genome assembly GCF_963971535.1 of Notolepis coatsorum. Lineage (NCBI taxonomy): Eukaryota > Metazoa > Chordata > Actinopteri > Aulopiformes > Paralepididae > Notolepis > Notolepis coatsorum. Next base: position 60,220 of record NW_028169024.1, on the reverse strand, counting down.
GTTAGGATATCAATTGTGCATGAAAGGACTATATTTATATTGTTTGATTAGTATTATGAGATTCCCTGGCAGATTTCGTACAGTCAAAATCCGTTGATCTTGAGTTTCAGTGAACACATTGCACTCACCGTCACCAGTCTGCGGTGGTCGAGATGTAACGTTAGTCCAGTTGACTCCAGCAGCCCTTCAAACATGTTCTTTATCTCGTTTCCATGTTGTATATTAATTATCTCTCCAAGTAGTTGCTAAATGGTTTGTTAGTTCGTTATTATTACTGCGTTCTTATTATGTAGATTCATAGCGAGCGTCCTCTTGTTGTTTACTGTAGAGAGCGCCTATTTCTTTCAGAACGTCAGTGGCCAATCAGAAGTGCGAAACCAGAATGAGGCTACGGAAAGAAATAATAATAATAATAATACTTCGTTTTATATAGCGCCTTTCAGTCTACAGTAAACAAAACAAACGCAGGCGAAATAAGGACGCTCGCTATGAATCTACATAAAAAGAACGCAGTAACGAACTAACAAACCATTCAGTAACGTAAGTAGCGTTACTGAATTTCAAAAGTAATGCGTTAGAGTACTAGTTGCGGCAAAAAGTAACTTCGTTTCCCAACACTGGTGGTCACCTACTCGCCTCCTTCCCAAGCTTTGACCCCACGACTACACACACGCACAACCCGCATGCCACCCGGGAACGAACGGAAGGAACAACCTCGTTACTGCCCCCAGAATCACGGGGGTCAAGAGCAAACCCAACCCCGTGGCAAGGCCGTAGCAGCGGAGCGCGAAGGAAGACCCAGACCCACTGAAGGGACTGGATCCCCTGGAAAACGGGGGCCCGGAGAGGTCAATGACGCCAGGCATCAAGACCCCACCAGGTGGTCACTTAGTGACACCGCCCCCCACATCGCCAGCGTATTCGGATAAGGCCCCTCCAAGAGCGGGCCCTTTCCCCCCAATAGCACACCGCCTGGCACACTGACCCTGCAAAACAGGCAGTCAGCATGGCCATAAGCACACAAAAGGTCAACCAACGGAAGCAGGCAGCGCACCGGGGAAACCAGGCAACAGGCTGTAACCTGAGCCTGGAGCACTGCGGACGAGACAGGCGCCAAAGGAGTCAGCTGAAAACAGCCGCACAGGCGGAAGGGGCGTATGCTGGCGTTGTTGATCACCATGACAAAGCCTCCATTAAAAAAAAAACACCCAGAGGGGTTAAGGCAGAGAAGGCTGACATGATTGGCAGACGTCATGAACGTGCAGGGGCACAGTCAACCGGGCAACCCGGGAGTTGACTCTGCTCCAACACACCAGGGAACCAACCACCCTGTCGTTACCAGATGCGGTGGTTGTTCCTATAACCCCTCAAGAAAAAAACTCCAAAACAAACCTGCGGGTATACACTGGCTACACCGCAGTACAAGTGTTTCAGTTTAAAAAAAAGGGTTATCCCAGGCCTTCGGTATCAACGAAACTTTACTTCGGACCGGGCCCGGCGGCACGGGAAGCACAGGATTACCAGAGGAGGTCCAAGACCACCCCAACAGCCCTCTCTTCGCCACGCCTGAGAGAGGAGCGAAAATAATGGAGAACCAGCCCTAAGCACACCGCACTTGGTATTCCCAGGCGGTCTCCCAACCAAGTACTAACCAGGACCGAACCAGCTCTAGCTACCGAGATCGGACGAGATCGGGCGTGGACAGGTTGGTATGGCCGTAAGCCATTACGATAGTGCAGAGTACAACATGTACCCAACATAGGGTCTCCATAACGCCTAACCCTGTGACACCCGGACCGACCCGGCATTTTTCCCCCCGAAAAAAGCACAAGTCCCTCATGGTACCAGAACAGCAGATCTGCATCCCCGGCGGACAACGGGTTAACTGACCTGGACCAGCATGACCAGACCAGTCCCGTGTCCTAACCACGCCAACATGCCCACTCCAGGAGAGGGGGTAGGTATGCGTGTCGATCTAAAACATGAAAAGAGAGCACCACCCAGACGGTCCCATTTGGACCGTGCTCAGTGGCCCACCCCAAGGGAGTGAGACCCCTCTACCTATGTTCTGATCTATTCCGTTAACATCCCCCAGATATGAACTAGAATTCATCGAGACAACCTAGTAAACTGGCGCTCGGAAGAGACAAAACTCCATCCCAGTTGCCCTATAAAAACGCTGTTTTAACAAGCAACCAAGGCGCACTTAGCCCCTGTGTGATTCTGTCACACAAACACACCTGAGCCAGCACTATGTATGCGTCAAGACCCAAACACATTAATGGATAGTCTAGCAAGACACCAAACATTGTTCCTCCAAGTCGCCTGGGAGAACGACACGGAGCCGTCGTGCTTCATGTACCTTCCTCTTTTTATTCAAAAAAGAAAGAACACAGACTGACATGAATCCCTCGTGACTCCGCTGAGGGTAATTTTTTTTTACATTTTTACATCCCACCACCCTCCCATAGGGAGGAGACGGAAATCCCCAGAGAGACTTCCCACGCGAGCTGTATAGATTGAAAAGAATATATTGCAACATTGAGCCATGTAAAATTTGGGTTAGGGCTCTCTGAGGAGGAGGCACTGGACCAATACACACTCAATCGAATTGAATCGAATACACACACAATAGAGCAGGACTCCTTTTTGAAGTTCTACTCACCTTGACAATCTGAGGAGGAGGCTCTGAACTCTGAGGAGGCTCCCTCACAGGGAAGGAGAGTCCTAACTCACAGAAGGCCCGAGTAGGAGCTTCGTAAGGAGGAGCCCTGACCACTCCCTGAAACAGATCCATCATATGGACCTGAACAACTCACGGAAGTCTTACCAACAGAGACGCGCACAGTGACGTACTCTATGGCGGGGGAATTTCTGCGGTGCACACGCCCAATCTTCCAGGGCGTGGGACCAGGAAATACCCCCCCCCCCTCTTACCCTGTAACCCCTGCCCATCAAAAGGGGAGGAAAGGATTACCAGTTCACCCCTTTACGACCCCACACCCATGACAAAAAAGAGCATGACACAGTCAAAGTCAGCTACATGAAGTGTCTAACAGCTTCACACAACAGAGCATTGAAGGTATATGACAGGAAACAGTACTCATTCCACCACTGTAAAATCCTGGATAAGCATAACATTTGTAATTTTGAAAACCTCAGACGTTATAAAAGTTCCTGCTTTGTATATAAATGCCTGCACAGATTAGCCCCTCCCCCTCTCAAGGAGTTTATCCACGAGAAAAGAAACACTGGATTAGCCACTAGATCAAACACCAGAGGGGATTGTGAGGTCCATTTTAGAAAGACCGCCTTCAGCAAAAATTGTCTATCGATGAAGGGAAGTGGAACATGGAACAGCCTTCCGGTCCCCTTAAGGGAATGTCCCACCCTATCCACCTTTAAGGGCCAACTCAGGAAATGGCTGTTAGACAACCAAATATGCACTCAGTAGGGATGTTAGTGATGTTGTACTGACTGAATGTCATGTTAGTGTGGTCATGTCAGTGATGTCAGTTTTTATGAATGAACGTTGTATGGTCCGTTTTGTGTTTGTTTTATGTTAGGACTACGGGTGGAAATTAGCCCTGTGCTATTCCCGGCATATTTACGTCCTTATCATGCTGTGATGTTATGCATACACATGTAAATGATGTTCATTAATTTGCATTGTCCTTAATAAACAAATCTTAAATCTTACACAGCTCATGTGCTAACCTGCTATCTGATTTTTACTAAGGAAAAAAACACAGGATAGAGAGGGCCCCCTTAAGAGCCCCGGTACCAGACTTACACATGTGCTTCTGTGGCCAACCTAACCCAGTTATAGATCACAAGACACACACAATCCTTTATCACCACAAAAAATGGCAAGTACACTCTTGCTACAGAGGAACGCCGTTTTTCATAACGAGAGAATACATAATTCTCGATTAGTATCGGCCACAGGCCTTGCTAAGCACACACGAAAAGTGATCAAACAATCTTTTCTTTAGGAAAATATAGTTTCTCAAGCGGTTTAGCACAACCCCAGCAACTAAGCTAAGGGCTACATCGTATCCCCACAACACAGTGACACAATATATTGTAAACAACATGTCTGAGAGGAGGGTGGGGAAGCCCCAGGGAACCGGGGGGAACACCCCTCCTACCTTACCCTTGATACGGCCCAGTTGAACATGTAAACCTGTTAATATGTGAACACACTGTTCATTGTCATTACAGGCTGAAAAAAGAATTCACTCTTCACTCATATGTCACTAAGCATAACTTTATAGGTTAATTAACCCCCTTAGTTGTGAGTACACGGTACATGAACACACATGATGTTTCTCAACACAACTAACCAGATCATTTTTACACATGTAACAACAACCCGATTTGTATGGAGAAGCTATACCAGTGACAAGACAATTCACACACAACACGCGTCGTATCCTCAATGTATTGCAGCAACACCCGTTTTGGAAAACATCGTTATTACAAAACATTTAGAAGGGAAGGAAGAAGACGTGTTTAAGGTCTGGTCGGGACCTTCCTACCATGAGCGCAGGCCAAGCGAACTGCAGTCTGGCTAACGGGGCACCGACGGTAAACACAGCATTCCTGTGTTGACGACAAGTGCAGCGTTGCTGCGCCACCCGGCCACTACGGTTCCCCATGTTGACGCAGTCCTCGCCGGCCGGGCTCCCGGTAGGTTCGACTAACATCCTCTGTCAAAGATGACGTCGTAGTCAAAGTGTTTAAGGCATGTTATAGTCACAGAACGTTCAACAGTGTAGCATTAAGCTAACAGTCGATCGGCTGATAGCAACAAGCTAACGTATACCAGCCTGGTAAACACAGCGAGCCAACGCCGCAGCTAACAGCTGCGCAGCTAACAGCTGACTGGCTAAAAACAGTAGTCCACAACTAGCATGCAAGATTAAGCAGCTATCACCTGAACTGTATACAATGACATAACAAGCCACACTTCAGACAGGCCGCCGTCTGAAACCCTCCTCATCCTTTAAGAGAGAAGAGAAAAACAGTTTACAACGGTGATTTTACCAGACATCCGGCGGAGCCAGCACAAGTCCCATCTGGGCTGCAGCCGACTTGAACATGGATCTTCCGATAACGAACATCCATGCCCACATTTCCTCGTTAGGGTATATTCTCATTTGTATATGAAAGATGGGGCCAACACGGTGACAGAGAAGCATCCGCTCTAGAATCCTGGGATCACCAGTGACCACACACCTGCTTATGAAGGTAAGCGGATGGGGGTGTGGCCAGACGAATGTTGGGATGTAAAGGTACATGGTGGACGAAGTGCACGAAGTGAAGTACAGTGCAAGTGTGATGCTGAGCGAGATCCATTACGAAATAGAACCATCTACACACACTCTACACTAACACTAACCCATCTACACACAGTCTACACTAACACTAACCATCTACACACACTCTACACTAACACTAACCATCTACACACAGTCTACACTAACACTAACCATCTACACACAGACTACACTAACCCATCTACACACAGACTACACTAACACTAACCATCTACACACAGACTACACTAACCCATCTACACACAGACTACACTAACACTAACCATCTACACACAGACTACACTAACACTAACCATCTACACACAGCCTACACTAACACTAACCATCTACACACATACTACACTAACACTAACCCATCTACACACAGTCTACACTAACACTAACCATCTACACACAGACTACACTAACACTAACCCATCTACACACAGTCTACACTAACACTAACCATCTACACACACAGACTACACTAACACTAACCATCTACACACAGACTACACTAACACTAACCATCTACACACAGACTACACTAACACTAACCATCTACACACAGTCTACACTAACACTAACCATCTACACACACAGACTACACTAACACTAACCCATCTACACACAGGCTGCACTAACGCTAACCCATCTACACACACAGACTACACTAACACTAACCATCTACACACAGGCTGCACTAACACTAACCCATCTACACACACAGACTAGACTAACCCAGCTACCAGCTACATGCACAGTCTGGGAAAGTATCATGTGAAATAAATAAATGAAAACAATCTTCTCTGCCTCATTATTTTTAGTGAACATTTACCAGAGTCTGACATCAACAGTAAATCCTCACATTATCTTGCAGCAAATCAGCATATCACGCTGGGCCCTAGGCCTTAGTTCTCCATAGTGATCAGTGGGGAAATGGCCTTGCGTTCCTCTGATAATAGGGTTTGAGTCAGTAATTGGTATCACCTTGAGAGGTACTGTGCTAATTTGCATCACTATGGCGACCGCTAATTGGCATCACTATGACGACGGCTAATGGTATCACTAAGACACTGTCTAATCACTATGACGATCCGCTAATTGGTATCACTGTGACAGACACTTAAAGGAGAGGAAGCTCTGCTTTACTCCTGCTGCGACTACAGTCTCAGAGCCCGTTGCTAAGAAACAGCTGTTCCCTGATGTGTGTGTGTGTGAGAGAGAGAGAGAGAGAGAGAGAGAGAGAGAGAGAGAGAGAGAGAGAGAGAGAGAGAGAGAGAGAGAGAGAGAGAGAGAGAGAGAGAGAGAGAGAGAGAGAGAGAGAGAGAGAGAGAGAGAGAGAGAGAGAGAGAGAGAGAGAGAGAGAGAGAGAGAGAGAGAGAGAGAGAGAGAGAGCATAAAGAGATAAGACAGGGAAACAAAGGGAAAGAGAGAGATTGGTAAACGAGACACAGGGGAAAATGTGTGTTTGCGTTTAAAAAACGTCAGCTAATTTGAAAACATCATGACAAAGTAGTAGGGATGGGTGTGAGGAATCGATTGCGGTTACGATGGAACTCCAGTGGTTCCCAAGGGGACTCGATTTTAAAAAGATTATTTGGTTACCAAGTACGTCCACTAAAACTAAAAGGACTTGTTTTGGGCACTGAAACAGAAATGTCACTCAAACAAAAGTCTCACTTTGAGTTAGAGAGGAGGATCCATGGAGTATTGTTACCAGCAAAGGTTTTGTAGCTGTGGAATATAGCTAGATTTGACTTATCTAAAAGATAAAAACAACAGTTCATAATTTGCGATAGCTCATGCATAATTCTGAACTTTCTTCCACAACAAGGAGAATCACTCTGAGTGCTACTGTAATAGAGTTACAGAGGTTTAAACACTGCAAAGGCAGCATGTCTATGTTCCCCGGGTCCCATGTTCCCCGGTAGCGATAGACAGTCAGACCACCAGCCCTGATTCCAAACTCTAACCTTAACCAACTTCGAAAGAGTCGCCAAGCTTAACCAGTTCGAAACAAGGCGGACATTAAGTAAGGGATAATGTATAGCTACGAGGTCATTGTCGCAAAATAATTGACCGACACAGAGTTTAAAATACCGAGGCGCAGCGCCGAGGTGTTTTAAACGTCAGTGAAGGTCAATTATTTTGCGACAATGATCGAGTATAGCTATACATTATCCCACTTATTACATGGCTAACTTACTAACAATATACCTAATTCATCGACAAGACTAGATCAAATGAAGACGCAGTTGTTCTGTGGCTCTGTCAGCCCAAATAAAGTGATTATTATTATCGGCAGCCGGCAGGTCTGTGGTCTCTGGTCTGATTGCATGACCGAGTGCAGCTGTGCATATGCTGAGCTGCACTGAGGCAGTGTGTCAGTGGGGCTTGATTGCGAACAGCTGCGCACAGCGGTCATTATTGTCCCACAGCGGTCATTATTGTGTGATAACGGACCTCTGACGCGCGCTATTGACCAATCACAAGCAAGCATTTCGGCGAATGTGAAAACGCCATGTAATAATAATTAATAAAATAATAAACATTTATAAAATGTTCAATCAATTAATCAATCAATCAGAGAACATAGGACCCGGGGAACATAGGACCCGGGGAACATAGGGATGATCCCACTGCAAATATACGTTTTGTTTACTCACATCTTTGTTTACTTGCAAACAGATACCTGTTTTTGAGTTCCACCTGAGAGGTATGAGCTGGAAAACACAACAGTTCCATAGCCTGAAGTCTTATCTAGTACAGGTCCAAGGTTGATAACAATCCCACGGAAAATGTGTGTTTTACAGATGTTTTTGTAATGTTTGTATCTGTAATAATTTGGCAAAATGGCCGACTGCCCTATTTCATTTTGACCAAACAAACAACTTCTCCATCTTCTTCTGTCTCTTTAGCATAGGAATCATCACTCTTGTGAGATACCGTTAGCTCCATAATTCCATTGGCTACAAAAACGGTCAATCATTTTCACTGGTCCGTTCAGGGCCAGGGGAAACCGGACGTGGTCACTTGTTGTTTGGTCTTGTAACCCGAGATTGGAAGCACGTAATAGGTTGAATCAAATGGTGGCCATTTTAGCTTTCCAACAATGTGTTGGTTGATCGGCAAAAATGCAGCCCGAAGCCAGCAGACGAGGGCAAAGTGCTGCGACGTGCACGGCCAGTTTAAGAGTTTAAAGCTGACCAGGCTACTTCCTGTGTGTACGCGTAACGTTAGCTAGCGCTATTTGAATCGCAGGCATCTGTGGTTAGAATGCCTGTTTTGTCAGTCAAATGTCTATCAAACCTGTGTGAGCGCTATCGCACATTTCGTTCAGAATAAGGGGGACTTTCCAGTCAATATAATCACGTAGCACACGGACGTGTCTGATAGAAACACACAGGGCGGGATCCACAAAGAATGGATTGCACGGTGCTAATTGCACCACGCAGGGGATGCAGAACAGAGAAAGACTTTCGTCTTGTTTACATCAGGGCCCCTCTATTTTAATTCTTAATGAATTGTAAGTAAGGGTTCAATTAGCACCGTGCAATCCATTCTTTGTGGATCTAGCCCACAGGTTTTGAGAGGCTTCCTGCAGCCCCTCATCCACGCAATGTGGCATGACTGACATTTAACCCTTTCACTACCACACTACCAAATGTTTAACCCTTTCACTGCAACAGTACAGAATCTTAACCCTTTCACTGCCACACGACAATGGGTTAACCCTTTCACTAACACACTACATAAGGTTAACCTTTCACTACCACACTGCAGACGGTTAACCGTTATTATCCATTACTTGGGTAAAAATAAAAGACAACCGGCCTCTTTTCGTGTACTTTGGTAACAACTTGTACCAGCAGTTGATATAAAAATGCATTCCTGTTATACAAGATGCGGACAGGTCTGGAGTAAGTGAAGGAGTGAGTTCATTTCTTCCATTCACACACACACACACACTCTCTCTCTCTCTTCCGTTTTCTGTCTCACCCTCTCTCTTTCTCCCTCTACCTCTTTTATTATCTGCCTGTCTCCCTGTCTCTTGTCTTTTGTTCTCCTTCTACCCTGCTCCCTCCCCCTCTCTCTCTCCCTCCACCCCCCCCCCGCCCCTGTCTCCCTCTTCCCCACAGACAGCAGAGAGACTGTTGCTCTGTGTCTGACTGTTGTGACAGGCTCTGCATTGCTGTCGTGTGTCGATGCCAGAGTGTGTCACGCTGCGCACACTGACACGGCCTCTCAGGTCACAGTACCACCTCCACACAGCCTCTCTCTCTCAGGCCACAGTACCACCTCCACACAGCCTCTCTCTCAGGTCACAGTACCACCTCCACACAGCCTCTCTCTCTCAGGTCACAGTACCACCTCCACACAGCCTCTCAGGTCACAGTACCACCTCCACACAGCCTCTCTCTCTCAGGTCACAGTACCACCTCCACACAGCCTCTCTCTCTCAGGTCACAGTACCACCTCCACACAGCCTCTCTCTCTCAGGTCACAGTACCACCTCCACACAGCCTCTCTCTCTCAGGTCACAGTACCACCTCCACACAGCCTCTCAGGTCACAGTACCACCTCCACACAGCCTCTCTCTCTCGGGTCACAGTACCACCTCCACACAGCCTCTCTCTCTCGGGTCACAGTACCACCTCCACACAGCCTCTCTCTCTCAGGTCACAGTACCACCTCCACACAGCCTCTCTCTCTCTCTCAGGTCACAGTACCACCTCCACACAGCCTCTCTCTCTCAGGTCACAGTACCACCTCCACACAGCCTCTCTCTCTCTCAGGTCACAGTACCACCTCCACACAGCCTCTCTCTCTCTCAGGTCACAGTACCACCTCCACACAGCCTCTCTCTCTCAGGTCACAGTACCACCTCCACACAGCCTCTCTCTCTCAGGTCACAGTACCACCTCCACACAGCCTCTCTCTCTCAGGTCACAGTACCACCTCCACACAGCCTCTCTCTCTCAGGTCACAGTACCACCTCCACACAGCCTCTCTCTCTCAGATATGTCATATATTCAATTTGAGTCTTAAGGAAGGAATTTATCCGCAAATATGGAAGGTAGCTAAGGTCACTCCTCTACCAAAAAATAGAAAAGAATCATTCACTGGACCAAATAGTAGGCCAATCAGTATTTTACCTGTTTTAGGTATACTTATGGAAAGAATTGCATTCAAACAAATTCAAAATTATTTCTCCCTTAATAACATAAATTCTGACTTTCAACATGCTTACAAACCAGGCTATTCAACATGCACAGCACTTACACAATTGGCTGATGATTGGCTAAGAAATATTGACTGTAAATTATTAGTTGGTACAGTACTGTTAGATTTTAGCGCAGCTTTTGATCTCATTGATCATGAACTGCTGCTTACAAAACTAGCTGATTATGGTTTCAAACACTCAGCTACTAACTGGATGAAAAGTTATTTATTCATGAGACAACAATGTGTCCTGTTTAATGGAACTTTATCAAGCTTTAAAACGCTACAATGTGGCATTCCTCAAGGAAGTTGCCTTGGACCATTATTATATTCAATATTTGTAAATGATATGCCACAAAGTTTAAGAAATGCAAGCAGTTCCATTTATGCAGATGACACTACAATATATGCTTCGGCAAGCAATGCCAAAGACCTCAGCAGTCTTCTTCAAAGCGAGTTAATGCAGATTTCTGAATGGGTCACGGTAAATAAGCTGAAACTAAATGCATCCAAAACAAAATGTCTAATTATTTGTTCAAAGCATGCTCAGAGAGAGAATCACAGATTAAATATTTCTTTGCAGGGTGCAGATATTGAGCAAGTTAAGGAGGCCAGATTGCTTGGAGTTATAATAGATGAAACACTCTCTTGGTCAACTCACATTAACAATATTGTAACAAAAATGAGCAGAAGTATTTCAATTATTAGACGGAATGCCTATTTTTTAACAGACACAGCTACCAAGCAAGTCATACAATCACTAGTTTTGTCACATCTGGACTACTGTCCAGCAATCTGGTCAAATGCATCCAAACAAGATTTAAATAAAATACAGCTTACTCAAAATAGAGCTGCAAGACTTGCATTGCATAGCTCAATTAGAAACAGTGTTGAGAAAATGCACAAGGAACTGTCATGGATGAGAGTCAATGAGAGACTAGTGTGTGGTCTTATTTTGTTTATGAGAAATATTTATACTTTGCATAAACCTGTGTGCCTCTTTTTGCAGCTGGTGCTTATTAGTGATGGTCATGGCTATGGCACTAGACAAGCCTTGAAGGGTCGGTTCGCCCTGCCGAGACCCAGAACTGAAGCCTTAAAGAAAACTGTAATGTACAGGGCAATGTCCTACTGGAATAGACTTCCACAATATTTGGTTTCAATTACCAGTAAGGTGGGATTCAAGAGGAGACTACGAGTGGCTGTAATGCAGAAAGAGGTTGATTTTGGTTAGGTCTAATCTGTGTCTAATGAATGGGTTCTTGTGTTGGGTTATGTGTTGTTTTGGAATGTGTTTGTCTAGTGGTTATGAGGAGTATTAGAGTATGAGTGTATGGAATGTTGTGCTGTTTTTGAGCACATTTTAGTTTGCTCTGAGATGTCTTTGTTGTTTTATTGATATTTGTTGTTTTATTGATATTTGTTATTGTTGTCTTTGTTGTCTTTGTTGTTTTATTGATATTTGTTGTTTTATTGATATTTGTTTTTGTTTTATATTAGAAAATTTGGCATACATATTTGGTTGTATGTCTGATTTTAATTGGTTTAATGTTCTATAATTGTTTGTATATTTTATTGGTGTTTTATTGATATTTGTTTTGTTTTTATGTTGTTTATTGATTATTCTTGTTTAATTTTATATGTTTGGATCCAGACCCCAGGAAGAATAGTCGCTGCTGAGGCAGTGACTAATGGGGATCTGAAATAAAGAAATAAAGAAATAAAGGTCACAGTACCACCTCCACACAGCCTCTCTCTCAGGTCACAGTACCACCTCCACACAGCCTCTCTCTCAGGTCACAGTACCACCTCCACACAGCCTCTCTCTCTCAGGTCACAGTACCACCTCCACACAGCCTCTCTCTCAGGTCACAGTACCACCTCCACACAGCCTCTCTCTCAGGTCACAGTACCACCTCCACACAGCCTCTCTCTCTCAGGTCACAGTACCACCTCCACACAGCCTCTCTCTCTCAGGTCACAGTACCACCTCCACACAGCCTCTCTCTCTCAGGTCACAGTACCACCTCCACACAGCCTCTCTCTCTCAGGTCACAGTACCACCTCCACACAGCCTCTCTCTCTCAGGTCACAGTACCACCTCCACACAGCCTCTCTCTCTCAGGTCACAGTACCACCTCCACACAGCCTCTCTCTCTCAGGTCACAGTACCACCTCCACACAGCCTCTCTCTCTCTCTCAGGTCACAGTACCACCTCCACACAGCCTCTCTCTCTCTCTCTCAGGTCACAGTACCACCTCCACACAGCCTCTCTCTCTCAGGTCACAGTACCACCTCCACACAGCCTCTCTCTCTCTCAGGTCACAGTACCACCTCCACACAGCCTCTCTCTCTCTCAGGTCACAGTACCACCTCCACACAGCCTCTCTCTCTCTCAGGTCACAGTACCACCTCCACACAGCCTCTCTCTCTCTCTCAGGTCACAGTACCACCTCCACACAGCCTCTCTCTCAGGTCACAGTACCACCTCCACACAGCCTCTCTCTCACAGGTCACAGGTCACAGGTCACAGTACCACCTCCACACAGCCTCTCTCTCACAGGTCACAGGTCACAGGTCACAGTACCACCTCCACACAGCCTCTCTCTCAGGTCACAGTACCACCTCCACACAGCCTCTCTCTCTCAGGTCACAGTACCACCTCCACACAGCCTCTCTCTCAGGTCACAGTACCACCTCCACACCGTCACGTCCTCCTGCGTGTCCTCCGTGTGTCACAGTGTATGTATGTCAGCTTTCTACACTCCTCCCAGGTCTGTTTCATGCTCCTTTTGGACGCGTTGATGTGCGCCAGACAGGGCCTGGGTAGAACAGATAGAACAATCATAGAATAGAATATGATAGAACTGATCGGAACAGAAGAGAACCAATCAGATCAGAAGAGAACAGAACAAAAAGAAGAGAATATAAAGTCCCAAACCGTGGTACGTAAGCACATCCAGCAGGGGTTTCCAGAACAGCGGGCAGGGACCGCTGCCAGCAGAACTGGAGAACTACTAGGAATGTCTGATCAATGAGTGTCTGACTCTTACCACCTAAACTGCACGGACTACAACAAATGAGGTATATTTATATATTAGGATCCCTTATGTATACTGCACCTGTGTATAATGTAACTGATAGGGCAGACCGACCCTCATCTGCACCTTTGATCATACTGCCTACTTGCTCAGATGTGTATATTTGTATATTTCCATAATGTATATTCAGAGTTACTTATGTTGTTTACACTGCATATTTTAACTTTTCTACTGTACTATAATTGTATTGCCTGCATTTATGTCTTCTACTATTACCATGCCCATACCTGTACCTCCCCTCCCCCCTCCCCCCCCCCCCCTCCCCCATGCTGCTATGATGCCTGAATTTCCCCAAGGGGATCAATAAAGGAATATCTTATCTTAACTACCACTCTTCTATCATTCTATTCTGTGTGTAATTCATTGTAAATGTGCTGTGCTGTGCAGAAAAGACCTCACGGGGGAATGGCTCCGCATTATATTGTGGAATGACTGGTGCTTGTTATGTTTAAAGAGTGCCAAGGGTTTCCTTGCCTTTCACTGTCACACTACCAAATGGTTTACCCTTTCACTGCGACACGACAGGCGGTTAACCGACCGTCTGTAGTGTGGTAGCGAAAGGTTAACCGTCTGTAGTGTGGTAGTGAAAGGGTTAAAAATGGATTGAAAACATCAGTGTATTTTTCTTCAATACGTCTCAGCGAACGTCACGTTGATGCAACCGGTCGGTAATAATGGGGCAGGTCCCTTTGTGGGGAGGGCATGTTATTTTTGTTTCAGCTCCACGAGACATAACAAGTTCCAGAAGAGGCCAAGCGGCTCTTGTTCCTCGACCACCAGGTGCTTAATTACTACCTCTCACACCTACTGTATCCCAGAACCCAAAGTGTCCTCCGGTGATTCCCGCTGCTCCTGTCTGCACTGTAGAACAGAGATCAGAGAGGTGGAATAATGGGGCGAGTGGTTTTAAATTGAGCGCGTCTCTACCGAGGCAACGCGGTTAAACCAGTGGCGGCTCTGCCACTAGGGGCGCACGGGCGCCGCCCCACCTGCTGTTAAATCAGAGAAGAAGAAAATAAAACTTTTTAGTTTTTTGTTTTATAGCCCTATAAATAATATAAACATGTTTAAAATTAATAATATTTACTCATTTTAAGTATGTTTGTATTTCCAATGCACAATATAACGTTATTATCTAAAATAAAAAACACTTGTTTTCCTGAGCAGGAAGTGACTCACGTTTTTTTTATTTTTTTATTTTTTCGTATTTCTCGGCCCGGGCTATACGCGATAGCGCTCTGAGTGCGCGTCACAGTTTGATCGCTGTATCCGTCACAGCCAATCAGTGCATAACGCGTTGTGCGTTGAAATATGACTATTATGTTGGAATCCGGGCGCGATTTGAAGCGGTCTAGCCAGTAGCGTCAAGAATTTCTGTAGCCGCATTTCGCGGAGACGCTCTCTGATTGGCCGACGCCAGTATTTTTTTCCGTAGCAGAATTTCACAGAGACGATCTCTGATTGGCCGAATCCAATTTCTAATGTTCCAATTCTAGCTTATTCCTAGGTTGGTCCGTTGGTGGTAGAGATAGTTGTGTTGTTGTGAGATGCAGGCAGCTGTTTGTCTTAGAGCGTGCCGTGACTGCAAGTTCTTTAGACTGTTAAGCTTAGGCACTCTTTCAAAGTTGGTTAAGGTTAGAGTTTGTCTTAGAGCATGGCGATAGAACGCCAGGTAGTTTGCAGTCTGTTCGAGCGGAAATGGACAAAGGAATGAAGTACTTGTGTTGTGTGGTGCTGCTAACTGCTAACAAGCTAACACTTGGCTAACAAGCTATATGGCGGATGCAGTCTGGACACAGTGGACAGTGGTCTGGAATACATCAACAGTGGATTATACACTACTTTATCAAGGCAAGCCCTCCTGCCCTGGATGTGTCAACTAAACAGTGAGTCTCTCTCTCTCTCTCTCTCTCTCGCTTTTGGATTGAAAATACGTGGATTATGGCTTGTTCAATATCGTCTATGTTTGAATGAATGAATGAATGAATGAATGAATGAGAACTTTATTAACAGATTGCAGAATGGGTACAATACAGTACGGCTCAATACACACAATTGTTAAGGGGATGCAGACCAGAGAAAGACGTTTGTCTTGTTTACATCAGGGTCCCAGATTTTCGATTCATATCGATAGTTTAATAGCTAGCCTTGGCTCGTTTAACAATATGCAAAATATGTGTACAGCCCTGTACTCATACTGAAGTTATTCTTGGTATATAATAGGTCTGATTGTGTAACGAATCGATTCCACGTCGCGCTGTGTGTGAGAGAGAGAAGGAGAGAGGGAGAGATCTGCGTGTGTTTGGAGACGGAGCGAGTTTTGTTTCTAACTTTTCTATTTATATATTGTGTTTCAAGTTGTGAATTAGACTATACTTTATTTGACTGGTTGTGTGTTGTTGTAGTAACAGCTGAGCGACTCGTTCATAAGAGCCGATTCATTGCCGTGAGCGTGAGTCGAATCGCTCACATCTTGCCATGAGTGGGTTGCGTGGTACTGTACATGTTTGCAAAATGTTTGGTATAGCGCCCCTAGTGGCGAAGCATCCACGAGCCGCTACTGGGTTAAACAGTGTTGTGTTACAACATGGCTTTTCACTTCTACTCCACAGTGTTTGACAACAGCACTCTTTAAAAAGACGAGTTGAAATAACACAAGATTTATTATCTAAACGCATGTGTAACGGAGGTCCCTGAGTATATCCACAGTCACTATGGACTTCAAGTGAAGTGACTGTGGCACGTAGCAGTACTGCAAGTAAACTCATCCACCCATAAAAAAGGCATGCAGACACGTTACCAAAAGGTTTGCATGTTCTTGGTATCTAGGGACATCTATGGATCTCAGGGAATGTATTCCCAGTGTCTGGAATATTGTGTCTGATACTGTGATTGAGTCAATTGTAATGAACCAAAGGAAAATATAAATTATTTAGATTTATTCATTTCATCTT
This sequence comes from Notolepis coatsorum, assembly GCF_963971535.1. Classification (NCBI taxonomy): domain Eukaryota; kingdom Metazoa; phylum Chordata; class Actinopteri; order Aulopiformes; family Paralepididae; genus Notolepis; species Notolepis coatsorum. The sequence goes on along the minus strand of NW_028169024.1, from coordinate 43,617 downwards.
TGACGGTGAATAACACCATGCTAAAATTTACCAAAATGATGCAGAATCCATTTTATGTTTTACTATTCTATTATATGATGTAATAAGACAATGTACTTTAGTAAAAATGTCTTTCATCTCTAATAATTTTCTTTTGGGAGACTTGAATTGTGTTTTAGGAATGGTATTTTCCTCCTGTCAAATTAAATGGGAAAAGGATGTTTTGTTTATGTGAACAATGTTATGGTTTGTAAACAACCCCAACAGCATGACACAGACAGGTAGTTCAGAGTTAGCCAAAAAACGATGGGCGTATTTATTTCACAAACAGAAATGAGCAAAATAACGTAAATGCATTCGGGGGGGATGTCCTTTGGCAGAGTAGTGCTCTGCTGCTCTGCGGCTCTGCAGCTCTGCCCAGAGCAGAGTTGGCTCTGTGGCTCTGCAGCTTACTGATAATCCACTCGCGGAGAAAAAGAAAACGGAGAATGTCATTAATAGCAACATAGGAACTACGAGGCAGTCCAGGAACAAGGCAGAGTCCAGTAACAAAACAAAGCGACAATTCTTCAGTGTTAAGGAACACACAAAAAACAGATGAAGGTATTGAGTCCAGGAATAAAAATGAGGATATGAGATCAAAAATAGACTTCCAAAAACTCACCAAAGGCAAAGTGTAAATACAAGGCACGGGTCCACAGAGGCAGAGATAGGTAACAGCGGCAACTTCCAAGGGCGTACTGGAGAAACACACAAGAGGAACAAGCAGTAGCTGGTTGTGACCAAAACAACCCTACACTGAATGTTCAGCAAACCGTGTATAAGAGGGCTCCCGTCGAGCTGATTGGAAATTCCTCTCAGGTGCGTGATGGTAATTGGCACCTGGAAGCGCGCAGTACTGGGCCAGCCCTCACACAGAGTTTGTATATCAGTGATGATGGTCATTATGTGCACCATAATGCCCGACATTAAAATCTAATTAAATCAAAATCAAATGATAGTCTAATGATGCTAGCAGTGTGTTCCCGTTCTGCAGGAGCCGACAGTGCAGCTGGACCAACTCTGTCAACAAAGAGTGCGACTATATTGTCTTCTCTGATAGCTTGCATCAGAGAACAAACATGGATCAGTGTTATTGAAGACTCCTGTGATCAATAAGTACCCATGATTGATTCCCCTAAAGGCTAAATGGCTGCATTTATATAGCGCTTTTATCCAAAGCCCTTTACAATTTGTTCCTCACATTTTACCCATTCACTCACACATTCACACACCGATGGCAAGGTTCCAACCTGACCATAGGGAGCAATTAGGAGTTAAGTGTCTTGCTCAAGGACACTTCGACACCAGGGGCGGGGCTAGGGGGTGGCTACTTGGGCTCAAGCCCCGAATGTTTTCTTATTTTTTTATTTTTTTTGACAATTCATCATTGTTACATGAAAATATGTTTGCACCAGATTTAGCAGAAGCTAATTTCCATCTGTGGTCTATCCAGCTGCTAACTGTATTTGAGTGAGTTAAGTCTTGGTGTTATGGTAGACTCAGACCTAAGCTTTAAATCACAATCAACAAGTTGACAAAAACGTAATTCTTCCACCTTAGAAACATAGCTAAAGTAGGGCCATTTATAAATCAAAAGGACGCTGAAAACCAGATCCATGCCTTTATCTCAAGCCAACTCGACTACTGTAATGCACTCCTTACCGGCCTCCCGAAAAAATACGATGATAACTATTTTGTTGCAATGCACTATTGCATTATTTAATTTAATTTTACTAACTATTTTATTGCACTGCACTATTTTACTTTGTATCAGTGATAATCAAACCGTAAACAAACACTATTAACACTTTCAAGGTGGTGGTATAAGTAAAAAATGGTGTCGAAGTAAAAAAAAATCCGTGCCCTCTATCGCGGGCACCTATCTGGGCTAAGCCCCGGATCTCGTACAATCCTAAAAACGCCCCTGTTCGACACTGCCCGGGAGAAGCGGGATTCGAACCGGGAACTTCCAGATTTCAAGACGACTGCTCTACCTCCTAAGCCACTGTTGCCCGCAACATCAATATGTTACCATGCATGTCTTCATGACCACTGCAGATGCATTTGGCAGTGTATTTAGATTAATCATAGGCTATCATGTGTTTAGCGTGTTTAATTTAAATAATTTGACAGCCTATTTGATCCATCACAGATTACGTATTACCTCGTAATCCATTGGATCGTGGGAACCTGGTAGCAACATGTAATCATTTTTCAGTTACTCATGGATGACTTTGCCTTCAAGATACATGCAGCTTACTCCAATTGTAGAGACTGTGCCTCAACAGTGGCCATATGGCTCATGACTTTCAACGTAAGTCACCAGCCTTATAAATAGTCTATAGCACAGTGTTTCAGTTTAAAAATGACCTCTGATTAATTCATCTAGAAGTCACATTGTTATATATATAGTCAATGTGACTTTTGTTGGGGACTCAATGGACAGGACATGTCTCTAAAGGTGACAGTATCCTCTTTATGGTAACTAACTTCAGCAGGTTAATTGTATTGTTAATTTAATTAGTTCATTATATTGTTATATTGTTTACACTGCCTATTTACATTTGAACTGTTCTACTGTACTATAATTGTATGACCTGTATCATGTCTTCTACTATTACCATCTAGTCAAGTCAAGTCAAGTCAGCTTTATTTTTATAGTACATTTACATAATGACTAAAAGCCAAACCAAAGTGCTTCACAGGTAGGACATGATAAAAAACACATACAATGCAGTAACAAGTAAAATACACTAACATTTCAGAAAAATGTATTGTACATTTAAGAAAACAAGAGCAAGGTGCAATATAAGAGAGACAAGAAAATAGATTAAAAAGTCCTGAGAGTTGTAACATACTGTGTGTTATCTCACTACACCACACTAACACAGTGACACACTGATGTGATTCGCTTTCTGCATCCGTCGCGTCCCAACGGGTTGCCGTAGGTAGGGTGTAGTAGGTTGGTCAGGTAGGGTGTAGTAAGTTGGTCAGGTAGGGTGGAGTAAGTTGGTCAGGTAGGGTGGAGTAAGTTGGTCAGGTAGGGTGTAGTAAGTTGGTCAGGTAGGGTGGAGTAAGTTGGTCAGGTAGGGTGTAGTAAGTTGGTCAGGTAGGGTGGAGTAAGTTGGTCAGGTAGGGTGGAGTAAGTTGGTCAGGTAGGTGTAGTAAGGTGGTCAGGTAAAGTGGAGTAAGTTGGTCAGGTAAAGTGGAGTAAGTTGGTCAGGTAGGGTGTAGTAGGTTGGTCAGGTAGGGTGTAGTAGGTTGGTCAGGTAGGGTGTAGTAAGTTGGTCAGGTAGGGTGGAGTAAGTTGGTCAGGTAGGGTGTAGTAAGTTGGTCAGGTAGGGTGGAGTAAGTTGGTCAGGTAGGGTGTAGTAAGTTGGTCAGGTAGGGTGGAGTAAGTTGGTCAGGTAGGGTGGAGTAAGTTGGTCAGGTAGGGTGTAGTAAGTTGGTCAGGTAGGGTGAAGTAGGTTGGTCAGGTAGGGTGGAGTAGGTTGGTCAGGTAGGGTGTAGTAGGTTGGTCAGGTAGGGTGGAGTAAGTTGGTCAGGTAGGGTGTAGTAGATTGGTCAGGTAGGGTGGAGTAGGTTGGTCAGGTAGGGTGTAGTAAGTTGGTCAGGTAGGGTGGAGTAGGTTGGTCAGGTAGGGTGTAGTAGGTTGGTCAGGTAGGGTGTAGTAAGTTGGTCAGGTAGGGTGTAGTAGGTTGGTCAGGTAGGGTGGAGTAGGTTGGTCAGGTAGGGTGGAGTAAGGTGGTCAGGTAAAGTGGAGTAAGTTGGTCAGGTAGGGTGTAGTAGGTTGGTCAGGTAGGGTGGAGTAGGTTGGTCAGGTAGGGTGTAGTAAGTTGGTCAGGTAGGGTGTAGTAAGTTGGTCAGGTAGGATGGAGTAAGTTGGTCAGGTAGGGTGGAGTAAGTTGGTCAGGTAGGATGGAGTAAGTTGGTCAGGTAGGGTGGAGTAGGTTGGTCAGGTAGGGTGGAGTAGCTTGGTCAGGTAGGGTGGAGTAAGGTGGTCAGGTAGGGTGGAGTAGGTTGGTCAGGTAGGGTGGAGTAGATTGGTCAGGTATGGTGTAGTAGGTTGGTCAGGTAGGGTGGAGTAGGTTGGTCAGGTAGGGTGGAGTAGGTTGGTCAGGTAGGGTGTAGTAGGTTGGTCAGGTAGGGTGTAGTAGGTTGGTCAGGTAGAGTGTAGTAGGTTGGTCAGGTAGGGTGTAGTAGGTTGGTCAGGTAGGGTGTAGTAAGTTGGTCAGGTAGGGTGTAGTAAGTTGGTCAGGTAGGGTGTAGTAGGTTGGTCAGGTAGAGTGTAGTAGGTTGGTCAGGTAGAGTGTAGTAGGTTGGTCAGGTAGGGTGTAGTAGGTTGGTCAGGTAGGGTGGAGTAGGTTGGTCAGGTAGGGTGGAGTAAGTTGGTCAGGTAGGGTGTAGTAGGTTGGTCAGGTAGGGTGTAGTAGGTTGGTCAGGTAGAGTGTAGTAGGTTGGTCAGGTAGGGTGGAGTAGGTTGGTCAGGTAGGGTGTAGTAGGTTGGTCAGGTAGGGTGGAGTAGGTTGGTCAGGTAGAGTGGAGTAAGTTGGTCAGGTAGGGTGGAGTAGGTTGGTCAGGTAGGGTGGAGTAGGTTGGTCAGGTAGGGTGGAGTAGGTTGGTCAGGTAGGGTGGAGTAGGTTGGTCAGGTAGGGTGGAGTAGGTTGGTCAGGTAGGGTGGAGTAAGTTAGTCAGGTAGGGTGGAGTAGGTTGGTCAGGTAGGGTGGAGTAGGTTGGTCAGGTAGGGTGGAGTAGGTTGGTCAGGTAGGGTGGAGTAAGTTGGTCAGGTAGGGTGGAGTAGGTTGGTCAGGTAGGGTGGAGTAGGTTGATCAGGTAGGGTGGAGTAGGTTGATCAGGTAGGGTGGAGTAGATGGAGACGGAGCCAGACCATGTAGTGCCTTGTAGGTGAGGAGGATCACTATCTGTCACTATAAGTCATGTCTGGTTGTAACAGAATAGTGATTCAGACGCAGTTCATGAATGTTTTTACATTTGCTGTTATCTGCTGTTTTTAAACACTGGTGTCTGGCAGGACATCCCTGTTGTAAACTCTGGTGTCTGCAGGGGCGTCGTCCTGGTATGGCAAGGTATGGCACTCGCCATACCTTGGCAAATAAATATATATATTTTTATTTTTTATAATTACATTTTTGATTTAGAATTCGAATGTCAACATTATGAACGAAGCTTCAAACTATTCGGTACAGCGCTAGCATGTTTTGATATTGTCAATTATCTCACTTTTACTAGGTGACTTTTACTATAGGTGACTAACTCAAATATGCCACAAAAAAAAAGGAAAATGGACATACAGACGTATTTGAATAAAAGGGCAGCAGAGACAAGTGATACAGGGACACAGGTAAGGTCTTACAATGGATTAGTGATTATAACAGTGCAGTTCAGCATTCAGTAACCCATACTTTTTTTGAACATGTTTTTGATAGTTACATTCTGTTGAACACACACCTCAAAACCGTACCTAAGGAAAATTGGCTCAATTGCAAGAAAAATAATAGACAGTTATGATATTACATTCTGCATAATTTGTATGCAAAATATTGTGGTTCTCTGCTTTAGTCTGTTGACACATTTATATACTAAAAATGCTTGTGTAGTCATGTGTCATACCTAAATGTCATATAAGTGAATTGTATAGAAACAACTCACCAAAAGTGACTATTGCGCAACTGATTTGACAAAAAAAATCGACCAGGGGGGAAACCCCCCCCTTCACCCCCCCACCCTCCCTAATTGCCATACCTTGGCTTACCACTGGGTGTCTGGCAGGACATTCCTGTTCTAAACACTGGTGTCTGGCAGGCAGTGTTGGGACTAACGCGTTATAAAGTAACGCGTTACAGTAACGCCGTTACTTTTGGCAGTAACTAGTACTCTAACGCATTACTTTTGAAATTCAGTAACGCCGCTACCGTTACTGAATGGTTCGTTACTGCGTTATTTTTATGTAGATTGATAGCGAGCGATAGTGATCCAGCGCACTCCTCCTGACTCCTGTCTGTATCACTCACCTGCAGGCTGCAGGGACACGCCGTGCTGGGGGCGTGTTTTGTTTACTATAGTCCTGACTGTCATGGCAGCGCCCAGCTACTCGCGTTTGTACACATGGATATTATCACAATTTCTCTTTTGTCGAGCACAAAGAAAAAAACGTTTTAGTTAAATGTCATTTGTGTTTTGGCTCAAAGATACTATCTACTGCCCATGCTTCAACGAAGCTAGTAGCTGAGTCTAACGTTAACAGGACTCATCCGAAGCCAGTAAGCCACTCGCTTTCGGGGATCTAGTTAGCATCACCAGGCGGCACACAGCAAATGGGACGGAACACTTCACGTTTACCAACTACTTGGAGAGAGAATATACTACATGGAAATGAGCTAAAGAAAATGTTTGAGGGCTGGACTAACGTTACATCTCAACCACCGCAGACTTTGGTGAGTTCAGTGATGTGAATGCAAGGTTGATCAACAGATTTTGAGTATAAGAATCTGCAAGGGAATCTCATCAATACTAATCAAACAATATAAATATAGTCCTTTCATGCACAATTGATATCCTAACTATTCTAACGTTGCAATGCACGATTGATATCTTAAACAACGTTGCAAGACGGTTATAATGAAATGCTCCCGCGACATCAAGGCTGTTCCTTCAACCTAAGCGGCGATACAATTAGGCACGGCACATTTCTTATTATGTCGGGACTCTGGACAACATTTGTGTTTGTGTCAAATTTGTGTTTATAGACCACATTGCTTAGCAGAGTTCAGTGATGTGAATGGAAACTGTCAAGTTGATCAACAGATTTTGAATATCTGTAAGGGCATTAATGAGAGCAATCTTTTTTAATAATTTTTTTAACTAAATAGTTACTTTTCACAGTAACGCATTACTTTTGGGTGTAAGTAACTAGTAAAGTAACTGAGTTACTTTTGAAATGAAGTAACTAGTAAAGTAACTGAGTTACTATTTTTCAGTAACTAGCACAACACTGCTGGCAGGACATCCCTGTTGTAAACACTGGTGTCTGGCAGGATGTTCCTGTTCTAAACTCTGGTGGCTGGCAGGACATTCCTGTTCTAAACACTGCATTGATGCGCACTTGCCCAAGGTGGACAGTACCTGGACATGTGGTGGCACTGGGTTTGAGCGTCTGGTCTGGCTCCTCAGTGCTGGCTCTAGGGTATTGCACAGGTCTTGGTACTCATCCACTCTCTGCGAATAGGTCCGCATGGCCACGGTACTGGCGCTCCCTCCCAGGAGTGCGCAGCTCTGTGTACATCCTCACCAAGCCGCCTGCATCAGGCTGCTGCATTGTTGCTAATGAACTAGATTTATATGGAATCCGTTAAACGTATAATTTGTGTCGGTTGTCATTTGTGTGGGTTCAACCAGTGAACAGTAAGATAAGCAGTGCAATGTTTCTCCACTGGCTCACAATGTGCACACTAAGCAAGGTAAAAAATTTATGAAACCAACTAAAAATAATAACAATAGAGAACAAGATGGTACATGGAATATTAAGAACACAGTCGGACATCATTCTGTCTTATCTACAACTGCTTTTCCGCGTTCGTAAATCCTGTTCTTAGCTACAAACGAACCCCCGAAAAGAAACCGCTCAAGCGTGCCAAAATCGGCCCGAGAAGTTCTCAAGTGGAATTATTTGTTCATAACTTTCTCTTAAGTCCATTCGATCAAGAGGAGCGATGTGTTCCAACTTCCTCACATTCACCCTCCAAGCGATCTGGATTGGACTTTACAGCTGCGAATACACGGGCCGCTCCGAACCATTTCAGTTATATGAGAGCTATGTGGGTCTTCAGTGCAAGGGTACGATTTATAAACCCCTTTTCAGCCGAGCAGGTCGACTTGGAGCACAGGCTTATTTACAGCAACAGCCGGGGGGGGGGGGGGGTTCAGCGGGGGAGGGGGATCACACAAATAAAAATAAAAAACACCTGGGAGCTGCCCGGTATAACCACAGTGCGGCCACTGGGCAGAGGACAGAGAGGATTCACTGCCTTGCCCAAGGGCACGTTAACTGCAGCCGTTGAAGAAGGGGAAAGTGTTACACTCTGCAGTGTCGTGCTCATTCAAACTGGAGCAGCACGCGTGCCCCGATCAGATTTTCTTTTTTATTCTATTACTATTATTTTTTATGATCGTTTTATATTGTGAGTCAAACATATTCTTCTAATTATATCATAGAGCATACTGTCAGACTTTGGCTGTTTTTTGCTAATGTATTTGATCTATAAATCTATCTGTCTAGCCGTCTATAACTCCATCTATTGTAAAATGACTTAAACAGTGTCTACAATGTGCTGTTATTTACTGTGTTAAAGCATGGCATTTCTATTTGTGCTCCAACAGGGAATGTCATCAAATTCCACCTTCCACAGCCACCACAGAGACGAGAGTCTGTGTTCTAAAACTGTTGAACTATAGATCCCTTAAGTCTGCTATTCTAAATCTATAACCCTATTTGGTCTTGTGTTGGTTTTGTTCTCTGCTAATATTTTCTGAAGAAGCTATATCATTGGCTTATAATTTACTAGTGTTGACAGCATGCCGCGTGATGAGATGTACTGTAAGTCGCTTGTTTTCTCTGTTTTGGGCAGAATGTAGAACGTGGATTCTGCCCGTTGCAATGTCCTTTTTTCCTTGCAACGTATTATTTTTCCTGTTTGTTGCTTTGCTTGTTCACTTTTGAATATACCCCTGAAAGATTAATTCTATCTTTCATTATTGATGATAATCAGATAAACGCAACAATACTGTGTGCAGGTCGGAGGAGGAGATGTTGCTGCTGAAGAGGTTATGGTGTAACGGTACACAAAAACCACGGTTCGGTACGTACCTCGGTTTTGAAGTCACGGTTCGGTACGGGTTTTCGGTACAGTGGGGGGAGGTTTGGCTTTCCATGTTCCACTCAGGGGTGATGTAGTGTGCAGTAACTAATTGTACTTGTAGGGCTGTCAACGAATATTATACTATATTGAAATTAATAATCGACTTGTAAAGAAAAAAAATATATAATTATATTAGACTGTGGAAAAAAAACATCCCCTGCTGGGCGGTCACTAGTTCAAGTTCAAGTTTCTTTATTATTTGTCATACAGAAATACAGAATACTTTGCATGAAAAGTTTCTTTCTGTTTTGCTCCTGAGAATGTGCTAGATAATAACAAGATAGTATAAATAAGTATAATAAGTATAAAATAGAAAGTCAAGAAGTCAAGTAAAAACAAGTGTAAACAACAATTGTTCAGTATACCTCTATATACAGTATGTACATCTGGTACAAAAAATAGTGAGGTATAGCTTAGCTTGTGGTGCCACCTTGTGGTGGTGAGGTGCAATAAGGAGGTGCAATAAGGAATAAGGGATAAGGAATGAGAGATGTGCAATTCCCTTACCAATAATATAAATATAAAGTGTAAAGTGTGGTAAAGTGGGTGCTACATTGTGTTGTTTATTTAAAGTGAGTGTGTGTGTGCTGCGGGTGTGTTGATGGCCTGTTATTGTTCATTGTTCAATCATTGTTCATTGAGCATCCTGATGGCTGGGGATAGAAGCTCCTTCGGAGTCTCTCTGTGCTTGCCATGAGACTCCGGTATCGCTTGCCTGATCGCAGCAGTTCAAAGAGGCAGTTGTTTGGTGGCTGGAGTCTTTGATTATTAGCCTTGCCCATGCACCGCTTGTTGTAAATTGTGCGTTCGGCTGAACGGGCCACTCTCTGTAGTCTGCTGCGGTCTTGTACAGTGCTATTCCTAAACCAGGAGGTGATATTGCCAGTCAGGATGCTCTCTATTGTGCATGAGTAGAAGTTCTTGAGGATCCTCTGACTCACATTGAACTTCCTTAAGCGCCTCAGGAAGTAGAGGCGTTGTTGTGCCTTCTTGATAAGTTCAAGTTCAAGTTCAAGTTCAAGTTCTTTAATAACTGTCAATGTGTGTGGTCCATGTCAAGTCCTTGGATATGTGGACTCCGAGGTACTTAAAACTGTTCACTCTCTCAACCGGTGCCCCATCGATGTTGAGGGGGCTGTAGTCCTGACCCCCGACCTCCTAAAGTCCACAATCATCTCCTTTGTTTAGCTGACGTTCAGGGAGAGGCTGTTCTCTTGGCACCATCCCACTAGAACCTTAACCTCCTCCAGGTAGGCCCTCTCGTCGTTTGCAGAGATCAGGCCCACCACTACTGTGTCGTCAGCAAATTTGATGATTGTGTTGTTTTTCCGCTGAGCCACACAGTCGTGTGTTTACAGCGAGTAGAGGAGGGGACTCAGGACACAGCCCTGGGGGGCCCCTATGTTGAGAGTGATGGATGAGGAGGTGCAGTTACCGTTGTATTCGTTCGGTACACAGCCGTTCGGTACGGTACGGTACACACTGAAACGGTTCGGTACGGATATGTGTACCTTTACACCCCTAGAGGTTAGTATGAGTCCGTTTATGTGAGGTTTTGCCCGCTGCTCACTACCTTTTCTCTGTCTTCTTTAAGCCTACTGTTAGGAATTCCCTATTCTCTGTCTTCTTTAAGCCTACTGTTAGGAATTCCCTACTCACTCTCTCTAGCCCCCACCCTCTCGTTCCTTACCCTTAGTGGCCACACCTGTTTGATATTCTATTATCTCTCGCACCTGTGATGGCAGGCTAATTAGTCCCCCTGTGGGCTTTAAATACCAGGGCGCTTCCCCTCGTTTTGGCGTGGGGTCGTGTTGTATACTTGCCGAGTCATATTCTCTAAACATCTAGACTCTTTCGGGAGATCCTCTGTCTGCCTATGCTGTTCCATTCTCCGGCGTCGAGATGTTTGCTCCAGCCTTCGCCTGCTGTCGCCGTTGCCTGAGAGTGGGACTGGTCTGCGCTCCCTAGACTTCCACGGGAGGCATCCCAGTCATCCACTTCAGACCCCCCGCGCAGCTGTCGTCCTGACGCACATCCAGACCAGCGCAGACGCTCTCCAGTCCACAGCGCGCAACGCGCATCTTCCAAGGATCCTCGTGTTTGGCCACCTGTCGCCGTTTGCCTGGAGGGAGACATTGTACTGCGCTCTCTAATTCTCTACGGGAGGTATTCCAGTGTTCCACTCCAGACCAGCGCGCCAGATGCGCTCAAGCCTTCGCCACCTGCCGCCGTTTGCCTGGAGGGAGACACTGTACTGCGCTCTCTAATCCTCTACGGGAGGTATTCCAGTGTTCCACTTCAGACCTTCGAGCTTGGCACGCTCCTCCGTACCAGCGCACTGACGCGCATCTTCCAGACCTTCGAGCTTGGCACGCTCCTCCGTACCAGCGCACTGACGCGCATCTTCCAGACCTTCGAGCTTGGCACGCTCCTCCGTACCAGCGCATAGAGGCGCATCTTCCAGACCTTCGAGCTTGGCACGCTCCTCCGTACCAGCGCACTGACGCGCATCTTCCAGACCTTCGAGCTTGGCACGCTCCTCCGTACCAGCGCACAGATGCGCATCTTCCAGACCTTCGTGCTTGGCACACTCCTCCTGGCAGACGCACCCCGATGCGTCTCTCTGTTCCGACGCGCACACCAAGGTGTGGCGCGCCACTCTGTTCCTCGGCTCCGACAGTGGCTACCCGGTGGACGACATCCTCGCCACCGCCACTGTTCCAGCTCCCTGTTCCGACGCGCACACCAAGGTGTGGCGCGCACTCTGTTCCTCGGCCCGACAGTGGCTACCCGGTGGACGACATCCTCGCCACCGCCACTGTTCCAGCTCCCTGTTCCGACGCGCACACCAAGGTGTGGCGCGCACTCTGTTCCTCGGCTCCGACAGCGGCTACCCGGTGGACGATGCCCTCGTCACCGCCACTGTTCCAGCACTCTGTTCCTCGGCTCCGACAGCGGCTACCCGGTGGACGATGCCCTCGTCACCGCCACTGTTCCAGCACTCTCTCCCTCGGCTCGGACAGCCAGCCGCCCCGGTGGCGATGCCTTCGTTCCCGTTGCTGTCCCTGTACCATTACGCATGCGCCTGGGTGAGTTTTGATTGTGATGTCACTCACCCAGCGTAGTGCCCTTGCCCCCGTTCCCGCTGCTGTCCCCGTACCTTTACGCATACGCCTGGGTGAGTTTTGATTGTGATGTCACTCACTCAGCGTAGTGCCCTTGCCCCCGTTCCCGCTGCTGTCCCCGTACCTTTACGCATACGCCTGGGTGAGTTTTGATTGTGATGTCACTCACTCAGCGTAATGCCTCTTGCCCCCGTTCCCGCTGCTGTTCCTGTACCTTTACGCATACGCCTGGGTGAGTTTTGATTGTGATGTCACTCTCCCAGCGTATTGCCTCTGTTAGTTAGTTTGGACATTTCATCTCCCAGCGTATTGCCTCTGTTAGTTAGTTTGGACATTTCATCTCCCAGCGTATAGCCTCTGTTAGTTAGTTTGGACATTTCATCTCCCAGCGTAATGCCTCTGTTTTTGGTTCTCACTTAGAATAGTATTTTTTGGACTTTACATCTCCCCCTGTGTGTTTGTCACACGAAGATATTATTACTTTGTTCACTTTGTTATTTGGACTGTTCTGCACCTGCTCTGTTTTTTCCCCTTTTGTGCATTAACTATCTCCTCTGTCCTGCAGAGCGGCCCAGATGATTTCCACCAGTCCTCCCAGTTCCTCCCTGTTTCCCAGCCCGCCTCCGCGGGCCTCAGTCCCCTCTGTTCCCAAGTTCTCCCCTTCTAGTTCCACCTAGTTCCTGTTCCCTAGTTCTCCCCTTCTAGTTCCACCTAGTTCCTGGTCCCAAGTTCTCCCCTTCTAGTTCCACCTAGTTCCTTGTCCCTAGTTCCCCTAGTCCCCGTTTCTCCTGTTCCCTAGCTCTCCTAGTCCCTAGTCCTCTCTCCCTAGTTCTCCTTGTCCCTGGTTTACCTAGTCTCTAGTTCCTCTGTCCCAAGGCGTTCCCTTAACCTTCCCTTAGGCGTTCCCTTACTTTCCCTTAGTGTTCCCTTTTCCTGCCCGCCTCTTAAAGGCACCTTTCCTTCCCCTCATATTATATTCCGGTATTTGTGATTCTCCCTTAAAGGGACAGTGCCCTTTTCCCTGTATTTCCCTGTTGTTCAATAAATATCTGTTTCTTGGCAAACCATCATACCTGTCTTGTGTTGTGCGATTGGGGTCGGTTACAAACCATAACAGTACGACCCCACCAAGTCTACGACCCCAGCCAGCACAGACTGTGTATGTTGAGTTTGCCTTTTTTTTTTCTTGTTCCCTCTAGCTCCCCTGTTAGCCCTGTTAGCTCCCCTGTTAGCTTGTTAGTCTCCCCTCTAGCTCCCCTGTTAGCCCTGTTAGCTTCCCTGTTAGCCCAGTTTAGCTTCCTTGTTAGTCCTGTTTAGCTCCCTTGTTAGCCTGTTACTCCCCTGTTTAGCTTGTTAGTCTCCCCGGTTAGCTCCCCTGTTTGCTTCCCGTTTTGCCCTGTTTGACCCCCCTGCAGCTTGTTAGGCCTCTACTACCAGCATGGCCCTGTCTGCTAGCTTTGCCTCGGCGGCTAGCACAGCCTCTATGTTAATGCAGCCCTTACTGCTGGCATAGGCCCTGTAGCTAGCCATGCCCTGGCAGCTAACCCAGTCCCTCAGCAGAGCCCCAGTCTGCTAGCTTGGCCCCGGCTGCTAGCACAGCCTCTATGTTTATGCAGCCCTTGCTGCTGGCTTAGGCCCTGTAGCTAGCCAGGCCCAAGCAGCTAACCCGGTCCCTCTGCATGGCCTCCACTTTTTTGTGTAGTTTCTTCCCACAGCTAGGACTGTCCTTCCAGCTAGCTTGTTCTCTCATGCTGGTCCAGCCCTGTCTGCCAGCCTAGCTCCGGCAGCTAGCGCAGCCTCTATGTTGATGTAGCAGTACAGCTAGCATAGGCCCTGTAGCTATCAGTGCCCTGGCAGCTACCCTTTCCCTCTGCTAGCCTGGCTCCGGCAGCTTGCGCAGCCTCTATGTTGATGTAGCAGTACAGCTAGCATAGGCCCTGTAGCTATCAGTGCCCTGGCAGCTAACCTTCCCCCTGCTAGCCCTTTCCCGGTGCTTCCATGGTTACCCCTTAGCTACCCTGCTTGCCCCTCAGTTCCTCTAGACCAGTTGCTCTAGACCAGTTCTCTAGACCCAGTTCCTCTAGACCAGTTCCTCTAGACCAGTTCTCTAGACCAGTTCCCTAAACCAGTTCTCTAGACCAGTTCTCTTGCCCAGTTCGCTAGACTAGTTCTCTAGACCCAGTTCCTCTAGACCAGTTGCCCCTCTGCTACCCTAGTTACCCCTCGGCGACCCTGTTTCTTTTGCTAGCCCCACTCTTGTGGTGGCTTCCCCTACTGGCTTGGCCAGTGCCTTCGTTTTTGTCTTGTTTTGCCCCCTGCCACTCTGTCTGTATTTGTTTTGGGTCGCCGGGTGGCTCCCGTTGGAGGGGGGGATACTGTGAGGTTTTGCCCGCTGCTCACTACCTTTTCTCTGTCTTCTTTAAGCCTACTGTTAGGAATTCCCTATTCTCTGTCTTCTTTAAGCCTACTGTTAGGAATTCCCTACTCACTCTCTCTAGCCCCCACCCTCTCGTTCCTTACCCTTAGTGGCCACACCTGTTTGATATTCTATTATCTCTCGCACCTGTGATGGCAGGCTAATTAGTCCCCCTGTGGGCTTTAAATACCAGGGCGCTTCCCCTCGTTTTGGCGTGGGGTCGTGTTGTATACTTGCCGAGTCATATTCTCTAAACATCTAGACTCTTTCGGGAGATCCTCTGTCTGCCTATGCTGTTCCATTCTCCGGCGTCGAGATGTTTGCTCCAGCCTTCGCCTGCTGTCGCCGTTGCCTGAGAGTGGGACTGGTCTGCGCTCCCTAGACTTCCACGGGAGGCATCCCAGTCATCCACTTCAGACCCCCCGCGCAGCTGTCGTCCTGACGCACATCCAGACCAGCGCAGACGCTCTCCAGTCCACAGCGCGCAACGCGCATCTTCCAAGGATCCTCGTGTTTGGCCACCTGTCGCCGTTTGCCTGGAGGGAGACATTGTACTGCGCTCTCTAATTCTCTACGGGAGGTATTCCAGTGTTCCACTCCAGACCAGCGCGCCAGATGCGCTCAAGCCTTCGCCACCTGCCGCCGTTTGCCTGGAGGGAGACACTGTACTGCGCTCTCGAATCCTCTACGGGAGGTATTCCAGTGTTCCACTTCAGACCTTCGAGCTTGGCACGCTCCTCCGTACCAGCGCACTGACGCGCATCTTCCAGACCTTCGAGCTTGGCACGCTCCTCCGTACCAGCGCACTGACGCGCATCTTCCAGACCTTCGAGCTTGGCACGCTCCTCCGTACCAGCGCATAGACGCGCATCTTCCAGACCTTCGAGCTTGGCACGCTCCTCCGTACCAGCGCACTGACGCGCATCTTCCAGACCTTCGAGCTTGGCACGCTCCTCCGTACCAGCGCACAGATGCGCATCTTCCAGACCTTCGTGCTTGGCACACTCCTCCTGGCAGACGCACCCCGATGCGTCTCTCTGTTCCGACGCGCACACCAAGGTGTGGCGCGCCACTCTGTTCCTCGGCTCCGACAGTGGCTACCCGGTGGACGACATCCTCGCCACCGCCACTGTTCCAGCTCCCTGTTCCGACGCGCACACCAAGGTGTGGCGCGCACTCTGTTCCTCGGCCCGACAGTGGCTACCCGGTGGACGACATCCTCGCCACCGCCACTGTTCCAGCTCCCTGTTCCGACGCGCACACCAAGGTGTGGCGCGCACTCTGTTCCTCGGCTCCGACAGCGGCTACCCGGTGGACGATGCCCTCGTCACCGCCACTGTTCCAGCACTCTGTTCCTCGGCTCCGACAGCGGCTACCCGGTGGACGATGCCCTCGTCACCGCCACTGTTCCAGCACTCTCTCCCTCGGCTCGGACAGCCAGCCGCCCCGGTGGCGATGCCTTCGTTCCCGTTGCTGTCCCTGTACCATTACGCATGCGCCTGGGTGAGTTTTGATTGTGATGTCACTCACCCAGCGTAGTGCCCTTGCCCCCGTTCCCGCTGCTGTCCCCGTACCTTTACGCATACGCCTGGGTGAGTTTTGATTGTGATGTCACTCACTCAGCGTAGTGCCCTTGCCCCCGTTCCCGCTGCTGTCCCCGTACCTTTACGCATACGCCTGGGTGAGTTTTGATTGTGATGTCACTCACTCAGCGTAATGCCTCTTGCCCCCGTTCCCGCTGCTGTTCCTGTACCTTTACGCATACGCCTGGGTGAGTTTTGATTGTGATGTCACTCTCCCAGCGTATTGCCTCTGTTAGTTAGTTTGGACATTTCATCTCCCAGCGTATTGCCTCTGTTAGTTAGTTTGGACATTTCATCTCCCAGCGTATAGCCTCTGTTAGTTAGTTTGGACATTTCATCTCCCAGCGTAATGCCTCTGTTTTTGGTTCTCACTTAGAATAGTATTTTTTGGACTTTACATCTCCCCCTGTGTGTTTGTCACACGAAGATATTATTACTTTGTTCACTTTGTTATTTGGACTGTTCTGCACCTGCTCTGTTTTTTCCCCTTTTGTGCATTAACTATCTCCTCTGTCCTGCAGAGCGGCCCAGATGATTTCCACCAGTCCTCCCAGTTCCTCCCTGTTTCCCAGCCCGCCTCCGCGGGCCTCAGTCCCCTCTGTTCCCAAGTTCTCCCCTTCTAGTTCCACCTAGTTCCTGTTCCCTAGTTCTCCCCTTCTAGTTCCACCTAGTTCCTGGTCCCAAGTTCTCCCCTTCTAGTTCCACCTAGTTCCTTGTCCCTAGTTCCCCTAGTCCCCGTTTCTCCTGTTCCCTAGCTCTCCTAGTCCCTAGTCCTCTCTCCCTAGTTCTCCTTGTCCCTGGTTTACCTAGTCTCTAGTTCCTCTGTCCCAAGGCGTTCCCTTAACCTTCCCTTAGGCGTTCCCTTACTTTCCCTTAGTGTTCCCTTTTCCTGCCCGCCTCTTAAAGGCACCTTTCCTTCCCCTCATATTATATTCCGGTATTTGTGATTCTCCCTTAAAGGGACAGTGCCCTTTTCCCTGTATTTCCCTGTTGTTCAATAAATATCTGTTTCTTGGCAAACCATCATACCTGTCTTGTGTTGTGCGATTGGGGTCGGTTACAAACCATAACAGTTTATATAAGCAGTTCATGTTCATCGTGTGTTTGGGGAATGTGTGCTCAGGAAATGACTATAGTATTACAGTACAGTATGTACGGTGGTTTACTTTTTAAATGACTGGCAGCTACAGCGTGGGCTAGATGTAATGACAGCAAGGTACATGTTTTTTTACTACAGTGGTTAGCGTTAGTGTCTGTTGCCTCACGGCAAGACGGTCCTGGATTTGAACCAGATTGGGGGCAGGACGCTCCCCGGGGGGTGGCGTGATGCTACCTCTGCCCTAAATACCTGCATGGTGGGGTTATAACAGGCACTGCCAGGGACACAATAAGAGATTGACCTTTATTGACTATTTCATTGGGATACAATCCCATTTTTAGTATTCTATCAATAGCAGCTTGAGTTGAGAGCAGAGTAGGAGGGATAGATGGATATAAAGAGAGAGAGACATGTGGGAAGCATGGGTGGAGAGATAATAATATTCTTCCTACTGAGGGAGAAGGGAGAGGTGGCGGGGGAAGAGGTTGCGTTGAGAGCAGAGGTGGAGAGAGGGTGCAGAAATAGATGATTCCTGCTGAGACAGAAAGCAGAGACGAGGTGAAGAAGAACCTGAGAATTTTAATGGAGGGTGAACTCATATTATTAGTGTCATTTCTAGCAGGTTCTTATAGACCTGTTCGCTGTTCACGTCAGACTGTGCGCGTCCATGAAGCGACATCCAGCCATTTTTGTTTGAAACAACTTTTAATCAGGAGAGTGTCATGGTTTCTCCATAGAGCCCTGTCGTACTTTTTTAGCGCAGCAGCACGCACAGGTAAGAGGCAACTTAGTCACGTGACTCAGTTGGTATTGCTGATTGGCTCGAACACGGTATGTTTGTAAACAGCGAACAGGTCTATAAAATAGTTCCAATTAGTTCTGTGTAAATAGTTTTGTAGCGCTTCATGGTCGTTTTTGGTGCCAAACCAAGCACAGCATTACCTGACCTGGCAACTCAGGAACCAAGGGGAGAGGAAGCCACAGGGACCCAGTCTTCATCCACATGTTTTTGGTTTGTTTGTTTGGTTAAATCTTAGTTTTGTTTGATTAATTTGTTTATCTCTCCACTGGTTTTGATTTCTTAAAGGCCTGTTTATTTGGGGAATGCTTGTTTGGAGATTTTCCTTTATTTTTCCTTTATTTATACTCTAAAGGCAACTGAGGTTTCCCTCATTTACAGTCACGTCGAGTGTACAAAACATAGAGTTAAGCAAAAAAAAAGGCATGTAAAATCACACAACATATACAATCATAACAATTAGACAAGTAAGGATAACAATCAATTAAAACATGTACAACTTGATCGACAAAGGTTGGAGATCAAGGTTTTAAACTCTGCAACAGAGGGGAGAATCTCAAGCTCTGTTCAGAGCAAACACGAGGAACTGTAATTAACGTACACAGCGATGTTGATTAATATAGACTAACCATGTTCACAATGATGTTGCGTATAGTTGGCCTTTTCTTGCTGATAGTGTTACGACCCCTTCCACTCTCTGTGTCCATTGTCCGCCTATTACGTGGATGTCTTGACAGGTACTGGAGGTGGCTGTGGCTGAGGCGTTACTCAGCAAAACGGGAAACACCTGGGCCCGGTGTTCCCATGCTCCCTGTTAACCTCTTAACCTGCGCCCCCAAAAGTGGCCTTTTTAGTTTTCATTTTTGAGGACTGCATACTTTTTTTTGCAAACCAAAACAACATACTTTATAATTATAGCACATGCATGAGCCTGGTCTCTTTTGAAAGATGACATTCTGAAGTTTCTGATTCCAGAAAGAAGATTTTAGTGCTAACGTAATAGAGTAACATAGGTCTGAACTTGAGTTGTAGAAAAACGTGTTACTCAAGTTTTTCTGCAGTAGTTAGTAGTCCAGAGGTAGTATTTCCCCAGAAGATGGAATGGCTTATGAATCCAGACAGACCCATAGCCTGAAGCCTTATGTAGTACATCTCCAAATTTCATAAAGATCCATTCAGAAATGAGTGATTAGGAGTGATCTTGGTAAACTGTGTACAATGAAAAACTCTGTTTTCTCATAGACTTCAATTAATTCTCTTCCAGTCTTTGCTCGTTTGTTTTTCACCTAGATCCTAGATCATACATCCCCACGTGGTGTTTCATTGGTAAGCCACATTCATTGGCTACAACGATCCACAATAATCTTCGAGATCGGATCTAGATTGACGGAGCTACTGCGCCAAGAGTCGGGAGTGGTATTTTGCGCAATACCGTGTACTTTGCACAAGCCTCAAATACCGGCATGTAACTCGAGAACCGGTGAACGGATTTTGTCGGATTTTGTCGCTATCAACAGGCAACAAATAAGCCTTCAATTCGATATATATACTGTATTACAAAATATGCACACCCGAGCCACTAGGGGTCGCCAAAGTGCCGGTGGGAAAATCATCCTAAAAACATCCCGCCGGCGGGCTGTACACTCTCGGAGCTCAGTTGCTGGGCGCTCTCCTTATGGTTTGATGCCGTTGATTTCTGTTTGCATTCTACAACATCCTAAGCCGAGATCCTGACTGAATTCGGTCGTTAAAGAACCCAGGACGCCTATCGTAAAGAGTAGGGTATTCCCCGACATTCCTGGCCAAATTCCCAATCAGGTCTCTGACATCAAGGCCACCTAATCATCCCTTCCCCTTAATTGACTGATATCAATCCCTGTCTCCTGAGCCGTTCAGCCATTGTGTAGTGTGATGTGTGCCTGGTGCCAGTGTATGGCAGCCATTGAGCCTGCGTAGCCCAAGGTTGGGGGCTACCAGTGGTGGTGAAGGAGGCAATTTCCAGCCTACATTGTAAAGCGCTTTGAGTGTCTAGAAAAGCGCTATATAAATGCAAGTAATTAACATTACACCTATAAATTCCTTTTATGTCTACATTGATTAAATAAATAATTTGTTAAATGGCTTTGATTGTCTGCGTCTCCCTCTTTATCATGGCCGCACGGCCGGTTAGTGACAATAGTTAAATGAAAACGTATGGGTTGTGGATGAAAAAGTGTTATCTTCATTCTCTCCAATTTCATTCCCAACCAAGGACAAGACACACAAGGCATTTGTCTCATCAAGATGTGAGCGAGTTTGCGAGGTGCGCCTATAAAAAGTGACACTGACAGTGTGGAGGTGCACACCGTGCAAGACTATAGTAATATGAGATGGCAGCAAAGTCGTACATTTATGTTAAATGTGTGCTTCTGTCGCGTTTATCTGATAATCATCAATAATGAAGAATTCATCTTTCAGAGGTTTATTCAAAAGTGAACAAGCAATAGTGTAGTCAATAAAAATAATATGTTGCAAGGAAAAATGAATACATTGCAATGGGCAGAATATACAATAGTGTGGAGATGCCAAGCCATTCTGCCCAGAACAGCGCAAACAAGCTTCCTATATATAGTCACTAAGCCAATGAAATGGCTTCTTCAGAAAAGAGAAACAAGACCAACACAAGACTAAATAAGGTTATAGTTTTAGAATAGCAGACTTAAGGGATCTAGAATTATAGGAGTTCAACAGTTTTAGAACACCGACTCTCGTCTCCTGGTCCACTGGAATTTTATGACATTCCCTGCTGTGAGCACAGATATAATTGCCTTGTTAGCAAAAATCTGCCAAAGTCTGACACCTCTCACAGTGTTTTAGCCTGTATGAAAAGATTATGAAATGGTCATAATAGGTCAGCTTTTGCTTAATATTGCTTTGAAACTGGTGGTTTTTGAAGTCAAGATGAAGCTGGCCAGTTTGCTTCTCTGTCTGACTGAGGATGAGATATATGAAACAATGTTTGCTTGTGATCCAAAAACATTTACATAAATTAACAGGTTATGAATACTACAAACATTTCGGATTGATTGTAAACTATTTATATACAGTTTCACTGCATATCATTTCAAACCTTTATTTTAACTGAAAAGTTGAAGTGGACCCTCATTTGTCAGATGTTGAGTTACATGCCAGTTCAATAGATCTTTAAAATCATGATCTTCTGCGAACAGGAGGAGGAGGTTATGCCCTCGCTCTACCTAGGTGCCGCGCCACCCCCGCACGCAGCAGAGTCAATTCATAATGAGACGCGCAGAATCTGAATATCTGTCACGCAGAATCACCTGCTGTGTGTTACATGTGTGAAAGGGCAACTCCAGGAATATGCCCAGAGCTGATTATCTGGGCCTTGTCCAGAGTTCATCTCCAGAGTTATAGTTCATCTCCAGAGTTCATGTCCAGAGTTATTATCCAGAGTTATTGTCCAGAGTTCATGTCCAGAGTTCATATCCAGAGTTCATCTCCAGAGTTCATGTCCAGAGTTCATGTCCAGAGTTATTGTCCAGAGTTATTGTCCAGAGTTCATGTCCAGAGTTATTGTCCAGAGTTCATGTCCAGAGTTCATGTCCAGAGTTATTGTCCAGAGTTATTGTCCAGAGTTATTGTCCAGAGTTCATGTCCAGAGTTCATGTCCAGAGTTATTGTCCAGAGTTCTTGTCCTTGTCCTTCATGTGTGAAAGGAGTGTTTGTACCCCCCTCCCTTCTTCTTTTTAATGGCGTATCGCTTCTAGGTGGAGCACTATCGCCACCACCAACTGTCATGTTATATTTCACACAAAATTCATGATCTACCAATGAATACATCCTCACTCCTCAGTTGCTTTCTCCACAAAATACTCCCCTGATTAACAGAACAAAAGAAAACAACCAACACAACCACAGCCTATTCAGAGCCACAGACCCGAGAGGACAGGACATCATCTTTCTGTATCTCCTCCAGTTGCTGTGTTGAAATTATATTTCTCAGATATCTTTTAGCTTCTATTTAATTTTTATATGCTGGCTCTCCTTTGTTACTTATCCGGTGCAGTAAATCACCATAGCTATAAATGCGAATGTGAAGTGTCTCTTCTCCATCCAGACACATTCATCTTGTTCTCCTCTTCCACACCGTTTCATTCCACTGGGCTCCCTGACCTCCACCCTTTTTCACTGCCTCAGCATTATGACACTTTATCAAGTACTCAGATTTTATTTACCTCAATGTCCTTCACTTTCCTCAGGCATCCAAGAGGCCGTGTGTCGTGAGCACCTTCACGGTTCACACACTTAACTGGTTCTTTCACGTCTCTGATTAGCATGCCACCTTGCCGCACTTGGATTTCCTGCACACTCAAGCCACAGGTTCAAATGTTTGGCACCTTCTCTGCACTGCAGTGGAAGAGGCACAAAGGCTCTCACTGGGAACCTGAACTCCTCCGTATTATTCATCCTCCGCACTCCACACTTTTCTCTGTAATTCATTCCGCTCAAAGCTCACTGACAAGCCCGGCTCTCTCTCTCTGTCCGTTACTGTACCGCGAGTCAGACGCCTCACTCCACAAACATCCCTAACCTTCTCGAGCAAACACTTCTCGACATCCAGATCGATTGACACCGGACAGATAACACATTCACCGGGGCTTTTTCCCCTCAGGAACACGACTCAACCTGATGTTCTCCTCCTCAGTTTCGGTGGCCGTCTCTGCTGACACAAAGACACTAGGGCTGACCGTGATTAGTCAAATAGTCGAGTAATCGATCGAAAGGAGCCGTAGTCGACTGCCAACCTCCTAGTCGAATGCAAAACAAAAAGAGAGGCTAACTGCCTAAGAAAACGGGCACAGAGGCACTGAAAGATCCTTTCGCAGAGGACAAGAAGCCTTCAGTCGACTCCTTCAGACATTAACATATTGGGTGCCAACAACGAGAAATCGTATTTCTTATTTCTTTTATTAGCGATATCCATTCACTTTTCATCCATCCAGCCTCACATTATCATTGGGACTGGCTCTGAGCTTGAAAAGGGCAAATACCGCCCCCTATCGTCTCCTGGATGGTATTGCACCCATTGGAATGGAGTCAATGGAAATGCATGAGAAAAAAAACTCCGGGCTCCACATTTTACTTCTTATGTAACCTGAGACTATTGCATCCACTGAGGGAACTGGAAAAAGCGTCAATTATGTGTTTTGAGGTATAACGTTGGATCAATAAACACGATCGATATTTGGAATGGCGATCAGGAATTGGATTAATCTTTTTGCAGAACATCTGATCTGAAGTAAGGAATCTATTTTACCAGATGTTTTTTCACAGATTTCACAACATGTGTGTGTATGTGTGTGCGTGTATGACGTTGGCGCTGAGCAAGCCATAGATAATCGATGTTTCAGCCCACTTCTCTAGCGTGCATAAGTACACTATCGATAATCTAGTGTTTATTTGAAAACTATTCATAAATAGGCCGAAAAATGACAATGTGTTTTGTGTATTCCACTAAAGGGCTATTTTCGCGGATTTTTCTGGAATCACTAGAAATCTTCAAAACTATACTCGTATTCAAAACGGTATAAAACGGAAATGTACTGATGAAAAAACAATCCGTTTCGTACATGTTGACTGCAAGCAAGTCATTGATAAGCGACGGTTGTATTAGACACATAGCCATAATTTAAGATATAGTTTATGCGTTCGCAAATGTGCTTGTCCTCTCATTGACTAAAGCGCTGGCACTCAAGCGATAAATCGCGCACCCCCTGCTGGCAACCAATGGGTTAAGCACCCCCACAGCACAAATGGAATGATACAAAAAAGATATATATATATATATACTGTATATATATAAAGAATAATTCCATATATCTGCAAATTCTGGCCAATCAAAGTCGAAAAACCACTACTTGTAATCCTCATTTCCTTTACCTTCCCTATGCCAACTTCCACCCACCCTCATGAAACACCATCCTCTGAGCTGCCTGCCTATTAACTCCACTCCAACCTGCATCATGGACTCATCTGGTTCCTCGTTCAGACTTTGATTATTCACTAACACAATATACAACGTACTAAGCGTAAGCGAACTACTGTTTGCTTTCTGACAGGAAGTGATGACA
This sequence comes from Notolepis coatsorum, assembly GCF_963971535.1. Lineage (NCBI taxonomy): Eukaryota > Metazoa > Chordata > Actinopteri > Aulopiformes > Paralepididae > Notolepis > Notolepis coatsorum. The sequence continues at coordinate 19,507 of NW_028169024.1, read as the reverse complement.
GAGACAAACCACATACATCTAACAATAACAACCATGTATCCTTGTCCTACTATGATAAAACAAAAGAAAATACGTTTAAAAAAATATATATATTTCTTATGGTTAACCCCTCTTGGAAGCATGACTTTGACTATACAGAGTGTTATTTATGGTTAACCCCTCTTGAAAGCATGACTTTGACTATACAGATTGTTATTTATGGTTAACCCCTCTTGGAGGCGTGACTTTGACTAAGGACAGCTGATTAACTGCTCATGCTAACTGGTGAGTGGCAGTGGGAGTGGCCTAGAACCAAAAGGTGCGTAACTTCCAAACATATTCAGGTAACATGACCAAACTTTGTGGAAAGCGTGATGATGAAGCAAGGACACACACACACACACACACACACACACACACACACACACACACACACACACACACACACACACACACACACACACACACACACACACACACACACACACACACACACACACACACACACACACACACACACACACACACACAACCACGCCCCCTTCCATAACTCATGCACATGTTCTCTTATGCCCATTTTCACACAGGAGAAAAAAAAATTCTGTGTGAAAAGGTCAGACCAGCACATTGTAGACCACATTTTGTAAGCCTGGTTTTCTCTGTGTGAAAGGTGCAGAGAAAAAGTCACTTCTCATAGGCATTACTGAGCTCTGCTGTTACGGTTTGGTAGGTGTGTTGGACCCAGGTGCAGTGCAGAACAGATACGATGAGAGACAGATGTTGGTTTTCGAATAAAGCACTACGTTTAATTAGAGTAGCTGAATGAACACACACACAGTGGTGATAAACAAAAGGGGAGAAATCTGTCTCCAAAACACGCTAAATATGATTCACAATACATAGGTACTCAGCACAATAATCGGGGAAAACAAAGGGGAGAAAGCAAGGTCTCCAAAACATGCTAAATAGTAATTCCGTCCAACGACGGCGCTGCATATACATAGGATAAGAATAATCTTTTAACAACGAAATGCAATCGGCAATCAAAGTGGCACGGCGATTCAAAACATTGCGAACAAACTTATCCTCCGTGGCAAGGAGCGATAAGTCTAAACATGTAGGTATACTCACGGACAGTTTCAGTGATCGACTGACGGTGTATGTGTGACAGGGAAGAGAATATAAAGAGACATTTAAACGAGTCACACCAGGTACGAATGAGTGTAATTAGGACAGGTAGACAGGTCAATTACCCACCAGGTAACGCTAGAGATTTGCTCCCCGAGGAGAGAAAACCCCAAACGTTACATCCGCAAGTGTTTTTAAGGGGGCACAGGAACACCGGGCCCAGGTGTTTCCCGTTTCGCTGAGTAGCGCTCCAGTCACGCCCACCTCTAGTACCGGTCAAGACATCCATGTAATAGGAGGACAACTTACTACCCTGCTTACTCGCCTACTCCCTGGACTGTCCGAGAACCTGGTTACCATATTTTCCCTTTTTTATAATAACCCACTGTTTGGTTTTCTATGATTTGTCATAGTCTCTGCCTGTTTGTGTCTGCATATGGGTTCTGGCTATAGTACAAACCATTTATTTAGCTCAAGTACTTTTTAAAGTTTTTAAATTGAGTTCTATACAGTACCACAGTGACACGTATTAAATCGGACTGACTTTGGAGGATTTGTGTTGCCAGATTGAATTGAGAGACGTTCCATCCCAGTCGCTCACACCGCTTAATTAATCCTGCATGACCTGGCAACCAAGAAGGAAAGTGAAACTCCTCAGCAGTGTGCAGTCGGCCTCCGACAAGTTGAGAATGGACGTGAACAAAATCAAAGAAATATACAATTTCTCTTAACATCTTCATATGTCCCCTTCCCTATTCACACTGGACTAGTATTAGGCTGCATGTCCATGGTAATAGAAAATGACCCCCCGACCTCTGTGATTTCTTGATGTGCATTCACACAGGATACATTTTTAAAGAGGTTTCCCAAGATTTAACATGACATGCGCACAAAATCATTGTTTCAAATTGCACGTCAAACAAATGTATAACCAAACCAAAGTATTACAAGTGACTAGAGGTCCCTATAATACTATTCCAGTTATTACTAATGACTAGAGGTCCCTGTAATAATATTCCAGTTATTACTAATGACCAGAGGTCCCTGTAAAATACTATTCCAGTTATTACTAATGACTAGAGGTCCCTGTAATACTATTCCAGTTATTACTAATGACCAGAGGTCCCTGTAAAATACTATTCAAGTTATTACTAATGACCAGAGGTCCCTGTAATAATATTTCCAAGCGACTAAAGGGCTTTAATAGCAAACAACACACATTCTCTTGGCCCTGTCAAGGCAGACCGCAGTAACTTCCAAACAGTGAAACTGAGAAAAATGGCTTTTAAGTTTTTTGACTTGCCATCCAAAATGTGTTATAGGTAGATAGATGATAGTACCCAGATTTAACATGTATTAATGAAGTAATCTTTAGGCATACAAAAATATGACGTAATTATTTTAATTAACCCCAAAAAAGCAGATACTGCACTCTGCTGCACGATTTCCTTAAATAATTATACAGGTAATGTACAGGCAAAGTGCAGTAACTTCAAATACAATGTTGTTTTCCCTCCAGCTTTCATAACTTAACCTAGCCATTTTATTTGGATCATCATCATTCCAATATATTCAGGTGTTAAATTTCATTTTCAAAATGGCTAGGAATGCATGCATCTATCTATTGTAGTATATGTTTGATGGTTATGAGACATTAACAGCAAATTATTATAGCATGATCTAGTTACTAATGTGTAAGGCCAAACAGACCCAGATCAATTTGTTTATTGAGAACACACGGCCCCCAGCTGTCTCAACAGGTTAAACTGGTCATCCAGCACCTCGAAGGAGCCAAATGCAAATGATTTAATCAGACATGCAGACGCCACACACACACACACACGCACACACACACACACACACACACACACACACACACACACACACACACACACACACACACACACACACACACACACACACACACACACACACACACACACACACACACACACACACACACACACACACACACACACACACACACACACACACACACACACACACACACACACACACAGAAATTCTGTAAGTGGGGCCCTGACACACCCCTGATCACAAGACCATTGTTGATTAAAACATGTTGATCAAAGGCTGTGTGACTCAGACCAGCTCATCTTGAAAATAGGGGCCAACAGTTTAGATATAAGAATGATGTCGGACCATTGCTAGGGACGCAGTCTGTAAGAGGCTGTGTCAAGGATGGACCTGTTGCTGCTGTGCTGTGTAACCTGCGTTGCTTTTGTCTGCTGAATAAATCACCTTTTCATCAATTGAGCCATTGCCTCTGAAACCAATCTCCAGTTTGAATTCTTCTTCGGAAACCAGCCCTCTACTCACCAAATATACCTCAATCTTCCAAAAAACTAAACATAACTAATGTGAAGCTACAGTAGGTCTAAGTACTATACATTAATAGATTCCCCTTTTAGTGAGAGGAGTGAGAGGAGTGAGGGTGCAGGCTGCAATCACTGTTTTAAGTATTCTGTCAATAAGATATATATAGAGCTTAGAGCAGAATAGAGAGAACGGGTAGTGGAGGACAGGGAGAGGAGGAGGGATGGAGGAGAGAGAGAAGAGGATGGTGGTGGAGAGAGTTGAGAAGAAGAGGGGTGGATTAGAGAGGAGATGAGGAGGAGAGAGAAGAAAGAGGGTGGAGGAGAGATGAGAGGAGGGGTGGAGGAGAGAGAGAAAAGGAGGGGTGGAGGAGAGAGAGAAGGGGGGCGGAGGAGAGAGGAGGGGTGGAGGAGAGAGAAAAAAGGAGGGGTGGAGGAGAGAGAGAAGAGGAGGGTGGTGTATAGAGAGAAGAAGAGGAGAGAGGAGAGAATGGGTGGAGGAGAGAAAAGATAGGGGGTGGATGAGAGAGAAGATGAGGTGTGGAGAAGAGAGAGAAGAAGAGGGGTGGAGGAAAGAGAGAGAAAAGAGGAGGGGTATTTATTTGTGCTCCCTGTTTTCGTGTGGTTTACGCCTGGTGCTCTGGTTTTCTCACGTTACTCTGGTTTCCTTTGGTTTCCTCTGGTTTCCTCACAGTACTCTGGTTTCCTCAGGTTTCCTCCAGGTTCTCTGGTTTCCTCCTGGTTCTCTGGTTTCCTCCTGGTTCTCTGGTTTCCTCCTGGTTCTCTGGTTCTGTATCGTTAGTGGCTTAGCTTGGCATCACACTGCACTATCTCGCGTACGTGCACGCGTACTGAATAAACCACAAATGTACCTCTAATACCAGTATTAGTCTGACCACACCCCTCATCAGCTTACCTTCATAAGCAGGTGTGTGGTCACCTGCTCTCCTCCTTCTCGCTTTCACCACAAGGAAGAAGTGCCTCGGTAGATTCCCACACTTGACACCATGATGGGAGAAATTGGATTAGGAACAGCTTTGGGAAACAAGGATACGTTGACATCATATCTTTATTTTCTCTCTCACAATTTTTCGAGAAAATACAGCGATATTGTCTTCGTACTGGAGTGTCTAGAAGATGATGATCATTCTAAAAACCCTCCACCGGTTTTCGTATTGGGAGCACGCCGCTGCATGCTTCTCAACTGCAGTTCCTTGCTGTGTTTGTTGGGGTGAAACCTGTCAGGCCACAGCTGAACTGTCGGACATGCCGCTGTTGTGAGAAGCGGTGCGTTCCAGGTTGGGTGAGTAGTGTTTGCTGGCGGGCTCCACTTGTCTGTTAGTGCTATGGGGGCTACTTGACAAAGTTTATGGAAACCGGCCCCAGGCTAGGGTCCTTTGTTCAGCCACCTAGGCGACGGAAGGCCTTGGTCTGGAGACCATTATAGTTTTAACTAGTGGGCCGCGACCATTGACACTGGTGATCCCTGTGTGTTCTGGACGAGTGGATTCTCTCTGTCACCGTGTTAAGGCCCCATCTTTCATATCCAAATGAGAGTATTCCTTCACGAGGGGATATGTGCATGTAATGTGCGATAGCGGCAGATTCATGTTCAAAGTCAGCTACACAGGCCAGTTGGTACTGTGCTGATTTCCGTCGGATGTGGTAAAGTCACCGTTGTGAAGCGGTGTTGACATCTTGTTTTCTCTTTTCTCTTAAAAAGTGAGGAGAGGTTCAGAACGGCGGCCTGTCTGGGTGAGTGTTATGTCATTGTTACATGTTCATTGCTTACGGTTAGCCAGTCAGCTGTTAACTGCTGCGTTAGCCTGCTGGATCGCTGCATGGCCTGCTTAAGGCCTACTATTAGCCAGTCAGCTGTTAGCTGCGGGGCTAGCATGTCGTGGTCGCTAGGTAACGTTAGCTTGCTGCTATGGCCATGGCCTGGCGCGGGGTAGCTTAGCTTCTCGCGCGCCGCCGTGAGCTCGCTTCTGATCGCGTGCGTCGTTAGATCGGCGTTTCGCGAGCAGAAGCAATAGCACCCGAACGGTTGGAGCAGCCGTTAGCTTGATGCTATTCTGTTGAACGTGCTTTGATTTTAACATGTTTTACACTCTTGACCACGACGTCATCCTTGACAGGGGATGTTCGTCGACCCTGCCCTGAGCCTGGACGGGGATTGCGTCAACAAAGAGGACTGTAGCGACTGGTTGGAGCGGCGACGCTGCCCGGATCGAACAACACAGGACGGCTGTGTTCTACGGTGTCTTGTGACTGCACTTCGCTGATCTGCGTTCCGGGTAGGAACGGGGTTGACCAGACCTCATAACACGTCTTCTGGTTTTACTTTGCTAAATGTATTGTGAATAACGGTGTTTTTCCCAAAACGTGTGTTGCTACAATGCATTTAGGATACGTTGCGGGTTATGTGTGAGCTGTTTTTGTCACTGGCAGTTAGCTTCTCCGTGCAAACGGGATGTAATGATCTGGTTGTTGTGTGGGTGACACGGCCGTGTACTCACAACTAAGGTAACTAACCTATGAAGCTATGCTTGGTGACAAGTGAGTAAAAGAATGTTCTTTCTCAGACTGTAATGACAATGAACAGTGTGTTCACACATTAACAGGTTTTCCTGTTTTAACTGGCCGTATTGAGGGTAAAATAGGAGGATTGTGTTTTTCCCCCCCGGTTCCCTGGGGACTTTATCACCTCCTATCAGACATGTTGTGCATTAATTGTGTCTTTTGTGTGGTAGGGATACGATGTAACTCTTAGCTTGATTGCTGAGGTTGTGCTAAATCTGCTGGAGAAACTTATTTCCTAAAGGGAAATTGGTTTGGTTGCTGTCATGTGTGCTTAGCAAGGCCTGTGGTCGATACTAATCAAGAATGATGTATTCTCTCATTGTGAAAAAAACGGCGTTCCTCTGTTGAGTGTTTTTGCCATTTTTTGTAGGTGATGATGGGTTGTGTGTGTCATGTGACCTACAACTGGGTTGTACTGGCCACAGAAGCACATGTGTATGTTGGACCGGGGTTCTTAGAGCCCTCTCTATTCTGTGTTTTTCCTTAGTAAAAATCAGATAGCAGGTTAGCTCATGCGCTGTGTGGAGCTGTGAAACGCTTCATAGAGCTGACTATGACTGTGTCATATTCTCTTTTTGTCGTTACGTCGTATCATGGGTGTGGGGTCGTAAAGGGGTGAACTGGTAACCTTTCCTCTCCCCATTGTTCTGTCGGTCAGGGGTACACCCCCTGTCCTTCAAGGTTCCCGTCACGTGGCGGTTCGGCACGTTACGGGGGGGGGGGGGGGGGGGGGGGGGGGGAGTTCCTGGTCCCACGGCCTGGTATATTGGGCGTGTGCACCGCAGGAATTCCCCCGCCATAGAGTACGTCACCGTGCGCGTCTCTGTTGGTAGGACTTCCGTGTGCTGTTCAGGTCCATGTGATGGATCTGTTTTCAGGGGGGGTGGTCAGGGCTCCTCCTCACCAAGCGCCTATTCAGGCCTTCTGTGAGTTCGGACTCCTTCTTCCATGTGAGGAAGCCTCCATCAGAGTACAGAGCCTTCCTCCTCAGATTGTCAAAGTGAGTGGACCCTCTAGAAGGGTCCTTTTCTATTGTATGTATATTCGATTCAATTCGTTTATTGAGTGTGTATGGGTTCAGTGCCTCTTCCCCGGAGGCCCTAAAACCAGTTTTTTACATGGCTCGAGGTGCAATATATTCTTTTCAATCTGTACAGCTCGCGTGGGAAGTCTCTCTGGGGATCCCCGTCTCTTTCCTATGGGAGGGTGGTGGGATGTAAAAATGTGAACATTTTTTACCCCGGCTGTGTAGACTGGGATACATACTGTTGATGCTTCCTTCTTTCTGTTCCAGAAGTGTTGGAGTTAGGGAGTGTCACACCCCTCTTGTCGTTCCCCTGGGCGCCTTGGGGATTCAATGACAGGTCTAAATAGCCTGTTCATTGATGGGGGTGTGTCCCGACGCACGTATAGTGCTAGCTCGCTGTAAACAGGCGATTGACTGGCACGCCTTGGTTGCTTGTGGTTGAAACAGCGTTTTTATAAAGCAACTGAGATGGGGGTTTTTCCTCTTCCGACGACCACATCCCATGACCTGGGTGGGTTGTCGACGGATTCTCGTTCATGTCTGGGGGATGATGACGGGATGGATCTGAACATATGTAGTGGGGTCTCACGCCCTTGGGGTGGGCCACCAGGCGCGGTTTGTCCGAACGTCTGGGTGGCGCCTTCTTTTCATGTTAAGATCAACACGCATATCTGCCCTTCTCCTGGAGTAGGCATGTCGGCGTGGTTAGGGCACGGGACTGGTTCTGGTCACGCTGGTCCAGATCAGTTGAACCCGTTGTCCGCCGGGGATGCAGATCTGCTGTTCTGGTACCCTGAGGGACTTGGGCTTTTTTCAGGGGGAAAGATGCCAGGTCGGTCTGGGTGTCACAGGGTTAAGCGCTATGGAGACCCTGGTTGGGTATGTTTTTACTCAGCACTGTCGTCATGGCTTACAGCCATGCCATTCTGTACGCGCTCGATCTCGTCGGATCTCGGCCGCTACACAGGTTGGTCCTGGTTAGTACTTGGTTGGGAGACCGCCGGGGAATACCAGGTACGGTGTGCTTAGGGGCTGGTTCTCCATTATTTTTCGCTCCTCTCTCACGCATGGCGAAGAGGGGCCTGTGGGGGTGGTTTTTTGACCTCCTCTGGTGACCCTGTGCTTCCCGTACCGCCAGGCCCGGTCCGAAGTGATGTTTGCGACCCGTAGGCCTGGGTTAACCCTTTTTGGAAACTGAAACACTTGTACTGCGGTATAGCCGGTGTATACCCGCAGGTGTGTTTTGGAGTTTTTTCTTGAGGGGTTATAGGAACAACCACCGCATTGGGTAACACCGAGGTGGTTGATTCCCTGGTGTGTTGGAGCAGTGTCAACTCCCGGGTTCACCGTTTGAGGGTGCCCCTGCACGTTCATGACGTCTGCCAATCGTGTCAGCCTTCTCTGCCTCGACCCCTCTGGGTGGGGGTTTTTAAATGGAGGCTTGGTCATGCAACACCGCCAGCTTACGCTCCTTCCGCCGGTGCGGCTGTGTTCAGCTGTCCCCTCTGGCGCCTGTCTCGTCCGCAGTCTCCAGGCTAGGGTTAACAGCCTGTTGCCTGGTTTTTCCCCGGTGCGCTGCCTGCTTCCGTTGGTTAACCTTTTTTGTGTGCTTACGGCCATGCTGACTGTCTGTTCTGCAGGGTTAGTGTGCCAGGCGGTGTACTGTTGGGGGGACGGGGCCCGCTCGGCTTACGGCCATACCGACCTGAACACGCCCGATCTCGTCCGATCTCGGAAGCTAAGCAGGTTCTGGCCTGGTTAGTACTTGGTTGGGATACCGCCTGGGATTACCAGGTGCAGTAACTGGGGGGCCTTTGTCCGAATACGCTGGCGATGTGGGGGGCGGGGCACTACGTGCCCACCTGGTGGGGTCTTGATGCTGGCATCATGGACTTCTCCGGGCCCCCATTCCAGGGAGTCCAGTCCTTTTGGTGGGTCTGGGTCTTCCTTCGCGCTCCGCTGCTACGGCCTTGCCATGGGGTTGGGTTTGCCCTTGACCCCGTGATTCTGGGGGCAGTAACGAGGTTGTTCCTCCGTTCGTTCCCGGGTGGCATGCGGGTTGTGCGTGTGTGTAGTCGTGGGGTCAAGCCACGGTCTGCTCACCCTGTGCGTTAAGTTGCTTGAGTGCCTCTTCGCACGGTCGGGTCCGTCGCCTTCCCGTGAAGCCTCTGATAGGGGGGATACCCTCCATTAGGGGGGGTCGGGGGGGCTCGGCCCTCCCTGTTCTGATGGTTTTGGGGGGCTGTCAGCGGGGTGTATTTGTCAGCCAGTGGCTCCGCTTGGCCTCCCTTGTGCAGTGTGATGCCAAGCTAAGCCACTAACGATACAGAACGATGGGTTATGACTATAACCAAGTTCTGTTAGTTAGGGGCGATGCTTGGCATCAGACGGCCGCTGCAGCCCTTGACCTCACCTTGTGGTGAACGCTTGGGAAGGAGGAGAGCAGGTGACCACACACCTGCTTATGAAGGTAAGCTGATGAGGGGTGTGGTCAGACTAATACTGGTATTAGAGGTACATTTGTGGTTTATTCAGTACGCGTGCACGTACGCGAGATAGTGCAGTGTGATGCCAAGCATCGCCCCTAACTAACAGAACTTGGTTATAGTCATAACCCATCGTTTCCTCTGGTTTCCTCACAGTACTCTGGTTTCCTCAGGTTTCCTCCAGGTTCTCTGGTTTCCTCCTGGTTCTCTGGTTTCCTCCTGGTTCTCTGGTTTCCTCTGGTTTCCTCACAGTACTCTGGTTTCCTCTGGTTTCCTCACAGTACTCTGGTTTCCTCAGGTTTCCTCACAGTACTCTGGTTCTGTATCGTTAGTGGCTTAGCTTGGCATCACTACTGCACTATCTCGCGTACGTGCACGCGTACTGAATAAACCACAAATGTACCTCTAATACCAGTATTAGTCTGACCACACCCCTCATCAGCTTACCTTCATAAGCAGGTGTGTGGTCACCTGCTCTCCTCCTTCTCGCTTTCACCACAAGGAAGAAGTGCCTCGGTAGATCCCCACACTTGACACCATGATGGAAGAAATTGGATTAGGAACAGCTTTGGGAAACAAGGATACGTTGACATCATATCTTTATTTTCTCTCTCACTATTTTCGAGAAAATACGGCGATATTGTCTTCGTACTGGAGGGTCTGGAAGATGATGATCATTCTAAAAACCCTCCACCGGTTTTCGTATTGGGAGCACGCCGCTGCATGCTTCTCAACTGCAGTTCCTTGCTGTGTTTGTTGGGGTGAAACCTGTCAGGCCACAGCTGAACTGTCGGACATGCCGCTGTTGTGAGAAGCGGTGCGTTCCAGGTTGGGTGAGTAGTGTTTGCTGGCGGGCTCCACTTGTCTGTTAGTGCTATGGGGGCTACTTGACAAAGTTTATGGAAACCGGCCCCAGACTGGGGTCCTTTGTTCAGCCACCTAGGCGACAGAAGGCCTTGGTCTGGAGACCATTATAGTTTTAACTAGTGGGCTGCGACCATTGACACTGGTGATCCCTGTGTGTTCTGGACGAGTGGATTCTCTCTGTCACCGTGTTAAGGCCCCATCTTTCATATCCAAATGAGAGTATTCCTTCACGAGGGGATATGTGCATGTAATGTGCGATAGCGGCAGATTCATGTTCAATGTCAGCTACACAGGCCAGTTGGTACTGTGCTGATCCGTCGGATGTGGTAATGTCACCGTTGTGAAGCGGTGTGGACATCTTGTTTTCTCTTTTCTCTTAAAAAGTGAGGAGAGGTTCAGAACGGCGGCCTGTCTGGGTGAGTGTTATGTCATTGTTTACATGTTCATAGCTTACGGTTAGCCGGTCAGCTGTTAACTGCTGCGTTAGCCTGCTGGATCGCTGCATGGCCTGCTTAAGGCCTACTATTAGCCAGTCGGCTGTTAGCTGCCGGGCTAGCATGTCGTGGTCGCTAGGTGACGTTAGCTTGCTGCTATGGCCATGGCCTGGCGTGGGGTAGCTTAGCTTCTCGCGCGCCGCCGGGAGCTCGCTTCTGATCGCGTGCGTCGTTAGATTGGCGTCTCGCGAGCAGAAGCAATAGCACCCGAACGGTTGGAGCAGCCGTTAGCTTGATGCTATTCTGTTGAACGTGCTTTGATTTTAACATGTTTTACACTCTTGACCACGACGTCATCCTTGACAGGGGATGTTCGTCGACCCTGCCCTGAGCCTGGACGGGGATTGCGTCAACAAAGAGGACTGTAGCGACTGGTTGGAGCGGCGACGCTGCCCGGATCGAACAACACAGGACGGCTGTGTTCTACGGTGTCTTGTGACTGCACTTCGCTGATCTGCGTTCCGGGTAGGTACGGGGTTGGCCAGACCTCATAACACGTCTTCTGGTTTTACTTTGCTAAATGTATTGTGAATAACGGTGTTTTTCCCAAAACGTGTGTTGCTGCAATGCATTTGGGATACGTTGCGGGTTGTGTGTGAGCTGTTTTTGTCACTGGCAGTTAGCTTCTCCGTGCAAACGGGATGTAATGATCTGGTTGTTGTGTGAGTAACACGACCGTGTACTCACAACTAAGGTAACTAACCTATGAAGCTATGCTTGGTGACAAGTGAGTAAAAGAATATTCTTTCTCAGACTGTAATGACAATGAACAGTGTGTTCACACATTAACAGGTTTTCCTGTTTTAACTGGCCGTATTGAGGGTAAAATAGGAGGATTGTGTTTTCCCCCCCGGTTCCCTGGGGACTTTATCACCTCCTATCAGACATGTTGTGCATTAATTGTGTCTTTTGTGTGGTAGGGATACGATGTAACTCTTAGCTTGATTGCTGAGGTTGTGCTAAATCTGCTGGAGAAACTTATTTCCTAAAGGGAAATTGGTTTGGTTGCTGTCATGTGTGCTTAGCAAGGCCTGTGGTCGATACTAATCAAGAATGATGTATTCTCTCATTGTGAAAAAAACGGCGTTCCTCTGTTGAGTGTTTTTGCCATTTTTTGTAGGTGATGATGGGTTGTGTGTGTCATGTGACCTACAACTGGGTTGTACTGGCCACAGAAGCACATGTGTATGTTGGACCGGGGTTCTTAGAGCCCTCTCTATTCTGTGTTTTTCCTTAGTAAAAATCAGATGGCAGGTTAGCTCATGCGCTGTGTGGAGCTGTGAAACGCTTCATAGAGCTGACTATGACTGTGTCATATTCTCTTTTTGTCGTTACGTCGTATCATGGGTGTGGGGTCGTAAAGGGGTGAACTGGTAACCTTTCCTCTCCCCATTGTTCTGTCGGTCAGGGGTACACCCCCTGTCCTTCAAGGTTCCCGTCACGTGGCGGTTCGGCACGTTACGGGGGGGGGGGGGGGGGGGAGGGAGTTCCTGGTCCCACGGCCTGGTATATTGGGCGTGTGCACCGCAGGAATTCCCCCGCCATAGAGTACGTCACCGTGCGCGTCTCTGTTGGTAGGACTTCCGTGTGCTGTTCAGGTCCATGTGATGGATCTGTTTTCAGGGGGGGTGGTCAGGGCTCCTCCTCACCAAGCGCCTATTCAGGCCTTCTGTGAGTTCGGACTCCTTCTTCCATGTGAGGAAGCCTCCATCAGAGTACAGAGCCTTCCTCCTCAGATTGTCAAAGTGAGTGGACCCTCTAGAAGGGTCCTTTTCTATTGTATGTATATTCGATTCAATTCGTTTATTGAGTGTGTATGGGTTCAGTGCCTCTTCCCCGGAGGCCCTAAAACCAGTTTTTTACATGGCTCAAGGTGCAATATATTATTTTCAATCTGTACAGCTCGCGTGGGAAGTCTCTCTGGGGATCCCCGTCTCTTCCTATGGGAGGGTGGTGGGATGTAAAAATGTGAACATTTTTTACCCCGGCTGTGTAGACTGGGATACATACTGTTGATGCTTCCTTCTTTCTATTCCAGAAGTGTTGGAGTTAGGGAGTGTCACACCCCTCTTGTCGTTCCCCTGGGCGCCTTGGGGATTCAATGACAGGTCTAAATAGCCTGTTCATTGATGGGGGTGTGTCCCGACGCACGTATAGTGCTAGCTCGCTGTAAACAGGCGATTGACTGGCACGCCTTGGTTGCTTGTGGTTGAAACAGCGTTTTTATAAAGCAACTGAGATGGGGGTTTTTCCTCTTCCGACGACCACATCCCATGACCTGGGTGGGTTGTCGACGGATTCTCGTTCATGTCTGGGGGATGATGACGGGATGGATCTGAACATATGTAGTGGGGTCTCACGCCCTTGGGGTGGGCCACCAGGCGCGGTTCGTCCGAACGTCTGGGTGGCGCCTTCTTTTCATGTTAAGATCAACACGCATATCTGCCCTTCTCCTGGAGTAGGCATGTCGGCGTGGTTAGGGCACGGGACTGGTTCTGGTCACGCTGGTCCAGATCAGTTGAACCCGTTGTCCGCCGGGGATGCAGATCTGCTGTTCTGGTACCCTGAGGGACTTGGGCTTTTTTCAGGGGGAAAGATGCCGGGTCGGTCTGGGTGTCACAGGGTTAAGCGCTATGGAGACCCTGGTTGGGTATGTTTTTACTCAGCACTGTCGTCATGGCTTACAGCCATGCCATTCTGTACGCGCTCGATCTCGTCGGATCTCGGCCGCTACACAGGTTGGTCCTGGTTAGTACTTGGTTGGGAGACCGCCGGGGAATACCAGGTACGGTGTGCTTAGGGGCTGGTTCTCCATTATTTTTCGCTCCTCTCTCACGCATGGCGAAGAGGGGCCTGTGGGGGTGGTTTTTTGACCTCCTCTGGTGACCCTGTGCTTCCCGTACCGCCAGGCCCGGTCCGAAGTGATGTTTGCGACCCGTAGGCCTGGGTTAACCCTTTTTGGAAACTGAAACACTTGTACTGCGGTATAGCCGGTGTATGCCCGCAGGTGTGTTTTGGAGTTTTTTCTTGAGGGGTTATAGGAACAACCACCGCATTGGGTAACACCGAGGTGGTTGATTCCCTGGTGTGTTGGAGCAGTGTCAACTCCCGGGTTCACCGTTTGAGGGTGCCCCTGCACGTTCATGACGTCTGCCAATCGTGTCAGCCTTCTCTGCCTCGACCCCTCTGGGTGGGGGTTTTTAAATGGAGGCTTGGTCATGCAACACCGCCAGCTTACGCTCCTTCCGCCGGGGCGGCTGTGTTCAGCTGTCCCCTCTGGCGCCTGTCTCGTCCGCAGTCTCCAGGCTAGGGTTAACAGCCTGTTGCCTGGTTTTTCCCCGGTGCGCTGCCTGCTTCCGTTGGTTAACCTTTTTGTGTGCTTACGGCCATGCTGACTGCCTGTTCTGCAGGGTCAGTGTGCCAGGCGGTGTACTATTGGGGGGACGGGGCCCGCTCGGCTTACGGCCATACCAACCTGAACACGCCCGATCTCGTCCGATCTCGGAAGCTAAGCAGGTTCTGGCCTGGTTAGTACTTGGATGGGATTCCGCCTGGGAATACCAGGTGCAGTAACTGAGGGGCCTTTGTCCGAATACGCTGGCGATGTGGGGGGCGGGGCACTACGTGCCCACCTGGTGGGGTCTTGATGCTGGCATCATGGACTTCTCCGGGCCCCCATTCCAGGGAGTCCAGTCCTTTTGGTGGGTCTGGGTCTTCCTTCGCGCTCCGCTGCTACAGCCTTGCCACGGGGTTGGGTTTGCCCTTGGCCCCGTGATTCTGGGGGCAGTAACGAGGTTGTTCCTCCGTTCGTTCCCGGGTGGCATGCGGGTTGTGCGTGTGTGTAGTCGTGGGGTCAGGCCACGGTCTGCTCACCCTGTGCGTTGAGTTGCTTGAGTGCCTCTTCGCACGGTCGGGTCCGTCGCCTTCCCGTGAAGCCTCTAATAGGGGGGATACCCTCCATTAGGGGGGGTCGGGGGGGCTCGGCCCTCCCTGTTCTGATGGTTTTGGGGGGCTGTCAGCGGGGTGTATTTGTCAGCCAAGTGGCTCCGCTTGGCCTCCCTTGTGCAGTAGTGATGCCAAGCTAAGCCACTAACGATACAGAACGATAGGTTATGACTATGGCGATGCTTGGCATCAGACGGCCGCTGCAGCCCTTGTCCTCACCTTGTGGTGAAAGCTTGGGAAGGAGGAGAGCAGGTGACCACACACCTGCTTATGAAGGTAAGCTGATGAGGGGTGTGGTCAGACTAATACTGGTATTAGAGGTACATTTGTGGTTTATTCAGTACGCGTGCACGTACGCGAGATAGTGCAGTAGTGATGCCAAGCATCGCCCCTAACTAACAGAACTTGGTTATAGTCATAACCTATCGTTTCCTCTGGTTCTCTGGTTTCCTCCTGGTTCTCTGGTTTCCTGCAGATTCTCTGGTTTCCTCTGGTTCTCTGGTTTCCTCTGGTTTCCTCAGGTTTCCTCCAGGTTCTCTGGTTTCCTGCAGATTCTCTGGTTTCCTCTGGTTCTCTGGTTTCCTCTGGTTTCCTCTGGTTCTCTGGTTTCCTCTGGTTCTCTGGTTTCCTCCTGGTTCTCTGGTTTCCTCTGGTTCTCTGGTTTCCTCCTGGTTTCCTCCTGGTTCTCTGGTTTCCTCCTGGTTTCCTCCTGGTTCTCTGGTTTCCTCTGGTTTCCTCACGGTTCTCTGGTTTCCTCCTGGTTCTCTGGTTTCCTCCTGGTTCTCTGGTTTCCTCCTGGTTTCCTCCTGGTTACTCTGGTTCTCTCATTTCCTCTGGTTCTCTGGTTTCCTCCTGGTTCTCTGGTTTCCTCCTGGTTCTCTGGTTTCCTCCTGGTTCTCTGGTTTCCTCTGGTTCTCTGGTTTCCTCCTGGTTCTCTGGTTTCCTCCTGGTTCTCTTCTTTCCTCCTGGTTCTCTGGTTTCCTCCTGGTTCTCTTCTTTCCTCCTGGTTCTCTGGTTTCCTCCTGGTTCTCTTCTTTCCTCCTGGTTCTCTGGTTTCCTCCTGGTTCTCTTCTTTCCTCCTGGTACTCAGGTTTCCTCCTGGTTCTCTTCTTTCCTCCTGGTACTCAGGTTTCCTCCTGGTTCTCAGGTTTCCTCCTGGTTCTCAGGTTTCTTCCAGGTTCTCTGGTTTCCTCCTGGTTCTCTGATTTCCTCCTGGTTCTCAGGTTTCCTCCTGGTACTCAGGTTTCCTCCTGGTTCTCAGGTTTCCTCCCGGTACTCTACTCTTGTAGAAGTGGATAAATCTTCCATTTACTTGAGTATGTACTTTTAGGTGGATTTTTTTTAAATATGGCTAGGGCTTAAGAGGTTAAAGGGGATGAGAGAGGCATATCCATTGAAAACTATTGTCCAAAACCTCCCCAAGAAACAAACCTGACAACCAGTGGGTGGGTGCTGGTAGAAACCACTCTGGCCACCAGTGGGTGGGTGTTGGAAGAAACCAACCTGGCAACCAGTGGGTGGGTGCTGGAAGAAACCACCCTGGCCACCAGTGTGTGGGTGCTGGAAGAAACCACCCTGGCCACCAGTGGGTGGGTGCTGGAAGAAACCAACCTGGCAACCAGTGGGTGGGTGCTATAAGAAACCAACCTGGCAACCAGTGGGTGGGTGCTATAAGAAACCAACCTGGCAATCAGTGGGTGGATGCTGGAAGAAACAAACATGGCAACCAGGGCGTGGATGCTGGAAGAAACAAACATGGCAACCAGTGCGTGGATGCTGGAAGAAACAAACATGGCAACCAGTGGGTGGATGCTGGAAGAAACAAACCTGGCAACCAGTGCGTGGATGCTGGAAGAAACCAACCTGGCAACCAGTGCGTGGATGCTGGAAGAAACAAACATGGCAACCAGTGGGTGGGTGCTGGATGAAACCAACCTGGCCACCAGTGGGTGGGTGCTGGAAGAAACCAACCTGGCCACCAGTCGGTGGGTGCTGGAAGAAACCACCCTGGCCACCAGTGGGTGGGTGCTGGAAACGACCTACTTAAACATTTCTGATGCGTTGCCCAACAGAGATAAGCACCTACGTAGTGAAGGTCTGACTACGAACATCTTCTCCTGCGTGTCTCTAGTATTAAGCCTGAGGACGTCCACACCGTGCTGAAGTCCTCAGCTCTGAACCACTGTGTCTGTAGAGAAGAGGACGTCTGTGTGGTGATGAGGGTGGTGTCTCTGACATGAGTAAACCAACTGTTACAAGGCAGGCTACGATGGGGCATCAGTGTGGTGCATTCACCTACTGCAGGACTCGTGCCGTGACCAACATGGTTCTGTATCGAGCTTCTCAAGTTGCCTGGTCGTATAACCAGTTTGATACATTTTAGATTTAAATCAAAAAACATTATTAAAAGTTCATTCATGTAGATTGATAACTAGACGTTGTTGTACCGTATGTTTTGTTATTTTGTCTTCTAGGTTCTGAGTTTTTAGTATTTGTTTTACGTTTGATAAATATGTTTCTTGTTTTTAATATTTTGTATATGCGTTGCTGTTATTGGGGTTTACGTTTGATTACTTCACTAAGTTGAGTTATTCTTTATGCTATTATGCAATGTTTTTGTTGTATTCATTTGGTGATTTATTGCTCTCGCTGGCGCAGCCTCTGACTATGGGTCTTTTCCCACTGGGATTCTGTGGGGTTCTGTCTGTTTGTCTGGTGGCTTGTGGCAGTCTGTAGAATCATCTGGGTCTGGGGATTTTCCTGGAAGAATTGTCATTTGTTGTTGAGGATTCTGTCGTCACAGAGCTTGTGTTTCTGTGTTTCTGTGTTTCTGTCTCCAGGGGTTTGTCTTGGGAAGCTGTAAACTTGAGCATCAACACTGGAATTTGTAATGTCATAAAGTGACACTTTTTGGAGTTGGTCCATTGGCAGTGAATCCATGACCAAATTTGCCCATATAACTTTAGTTTGAGCTATCATATCCAAATTAGTTTGATTTTAATGTGGGGCGTACAGCTCTGCATCAGACAATTGACCCATATCCCAGGAGAATCACCATGGTTACTGTCATAGTGTTCTAGGAGTTTAATCACCATGGTTACTGTCATAGTGTTCTAGGAGTTAGATCACCATGGTTACTGTCATAGTGTTCTAGAAGTTTAATCACCATGGTTACTGTCATAGTGTTCTAGGAGTTTAATCACCATGGTTACTGTCATAGTGTTCTAGGAGTTTAATCACCATTGTTACAAAGGATCAGATTAAACCGAATATATATATTTATTGATTGATAGATATATATTGCATAGTATTTGTATATCGTTTGATATCCCTTGTATATTCCTTGTACATATACACGGAATATCCCTTTAGCCTACTACAGACCATAATATTTCATTCTCCTATTGGACAGCGGTCCACAGGCGCCAGAGCCATGCCTCCGGAGTCAGGTTCAAAGTCACCGTCAAGACATGTCTGTGCATGCCCGGCCTTGCCCAGGGATACGAGACAGAAATGTCGTTGGCACTAGTTTGTTCACCGTGCATATAAATATGGCGCAGGTGAATACAGAAGCGCTTAGTCTAAGAGTTACCCAATAAGTTGAAGCCTCACCCACGATACTCCGTGCGGTGAAGTATGGCCTGTTTGGCCCCAGAATAGAGCATTGAGACCGCGTGCGAATTAATAACTGAATTGTCAGAGTTTGGCGCTATACCGTCGAGTGCGACATATTTCTATTAAGTCAGTAATTATGCACTATTTGTGTATAGTGTATCGTGCGGCTAAAGTTCTACAGTGACCAGCATCACCAACGCTTCCTCGTACCAGCTAGAGTTCTTATCCAGGCTGGGCTGCTTTCATGGCGCTTTCACCCGAGGAGACCTAGACGAGAACCGTGTGGACATGTACACTGGATTAATCTACCCGACGACTACATAGCCCTTTGCGGCTGGATTATATTTGTTTTGGTCCTGTGATTTATGGAGCGGAGAATCGCCGACGCCTGCACGTGTTGGATTTACCCTGTGAGGAGCCAAGTCGAGTCCGCGCCTCAGAGAGCCTGAGGCCGGCTAGCTTTCTTCACTGTGGAGCTACAGTCTACGGAGAACAGCTGTATTCGTCTGTGGATCAAGAGGCTATTGCACCGTCTCCTGTACTTGGAGTCTCCTTAGTCATCGTTGACCAGACTCTCTACTACCGACAGATCCTCTACCCCTGCTGGCTTACAACCAGGGGGACCCTTCCAGTATCTCCCGCTATATATTTCTAGTGTACCATAGATATAATTCCCTAAGATTCAGGTTGTATAATTACCTCCTGCGTAACCAGAGAATGGACATTCATTGTTGATTTGCCTACGCACATTCCTTTGCCTTACAAGTGCATTCAAAGTATAATAGAGAAGTATTATGTACCTTTTGCTGCAATAAATACTTAAAGACAACTTTGTGTAGAACCGGTTCATTGTGGGAAGTGTTCATTATATTTATATATCATGTACTGTATGGCCAGTAATTAAAGTACATAAAGCGGTAGTGGTTTAATGATACCATACTTATCAATACAGTCAGGGAATTGTACCCCTCAGTTACAACCATGGTTACTGTCATAGTGTTCTAGGAGTTAAATCACCATGGTTACTGTCATAGAGTTGTTCCACTA